>NW_007727809.1:121472-289143 GCF_000696425.1 Galeopterus variegatus | reverse complement strand
AAAAAATATAAATACGAAAATGTTAGACAATTTTCTGGGGTGTTATAACTTCCTTTCTCTGGCTGGTTAATGGTCAGACTGTCACTCATTGATTGTTTTAAGCCTATTTCATTGTTATTTTGATCTCCTGAAAAATGTTCTGTGCCTTACAGTGAAACATACTTTACGATGAATTTTTTGTTGTTGTTGTTGTATTTGTGAGGAAATAAGAAAGTAGAAATATAGGGGCAGGAATATATGTAAGGAAAATATTAGAGCACAAACTGAAGACTGTAAATGTAAGTACCATTGCTTGAGGTGAGTAGAACATTTGGTTACCAAATTTTTAGAAGACAAAGAAGATAGGGAATTATCATTCATAACGTTCTCTGCATCTATTTAATAATACATACGAATTTCTCAACAGCACACTTTTTTTTGTGTTTGTATTTTTGTTTTTTGTTTTTTTCCTAAATTGTTCCTCAAGTATACGGCACTCTATAATGT
The DNA here is from genome assembly GCF_000696425.1 of Galeopterus variegatus. Classification (NCBI taxonomy): domain Eukaryota; kingdom Metazoa; phylum Chordata; class Mammalia; order Dermoptera; family Cynocephalidae; genus Galeopterus; species Galeopterus variegatus. Next base: position 288,657 of record NW_007727809.1, on the reverse strand, counting down.
AAAGAATATTCTCCTCATATATCCTTCAAATAAAGCCATTAGCAAGTTTCAGAGTTCCTTGCCTTATAAAGTCTCAAAATAGGCTGATGGCAAAATGCTAAGAAGAGTTTGCTAAGTGAACAACTGCAAAGGACCTAAATAAGCAGCTCTGACCTCTATTGCTCTGGATTAAAACAAAAATTAAATTAAGAATTGATAGCAGATGGAAGGAATATGTATTTTTTTACAATCCTCCATGAATTTTAATTCTCACAATAAAGATTTGGTTAAGAAGTAAAGGGATTAGATCTCAAAATATAATATAAATTTACCAGAATACTTAAACTAAGGAAAATAGCAATTTCTAAGAGAAAAACGTTCTTGGAGTAGAGAATGGGGAAGGTAATAGCATAACTTTGCTACTACTAATGCTAAGCAATCTTTCATTTTAACAAACTAGAAACCAATAAATAGAAATTGTGCATACGGCTAAAATTTTATCTAGATTTTCATTTTTTCATAAACCTGTACACATTGTTCTCAAAGTTAATGTCCTCCTTATTTGAGAAATTATCCCTGTTCTTGGTTTCGTGTATTTTCTACCTTTTAAAAAACTAAAGTTTTTAAATTATTGCTTCTTTTAGTTGAAAAGTTTGTTCTGATTTTTAAATTATATCTCCAATTTACAGTTTTTATTCATATTTGCTATAATTTCTGCTTCTTTTTCTTGCTTCAATTTCGTTAGATTTGTTTTCATCTTTGCTAAATCTTAAATCAAACCCTTGGTTTATGTATTTTATTACCATTTGTTTTCAGAAAGAATTATTAATTACCCAACTTGTTTTTATTCTAGTTACAGTTTGTTTTTCACTTTTAAAAAATGTATATTATTTATATCTCAAATTTAAATAACAGAAATTAAGTGGTATTTGTGATGCTCACTTAATTTAGATAAGGTTATCACTGTTTTACTTCTGTCTATACCTAATCATACCTTAAAAGTAAAACTAGTGACTTCTATTGATATTATTAGAATATTGTTATATAATTCTTTAGCTTTCTTCCAAGGGAAAAAAAATCTCTTTAATTGAGTTTTGTGTGTACTTCTTTAAAGTAATTCTTTTGTTTTATTAATCTTATTTCTATGCTTAAAACTTTTACTTTCTTAATATACTGACTGCCATATTCTATATATCTTATGCTTGTTTTATTTTTTGGTGGATTTCCAAAGCTATAATAAACACATAACATATGTCAAATGTTCTACCACTTTACTTAGTTAAGAATTTTTAACTTTTAATACACAAGATAACCTTTGACTGGGAATGAAAACATTAGATCATGTAATTCTTCAGCTCTATGTAGATGCAACTTGATTTTAATCCTCTCACTAAAAATGTCAAATGTTCTACCACTTTACTTAGTTAAGAATTTTTAACTTTTAATACACAAGATAACGTTTGACTGGGAATGAAAACATTAGATCATGTAATTCTTCAGCTCTATGTAGATACAACTTGATTTTAATCCTCTCACTAAAATTTTGTTTTACTTTATATTTGTGACATTATATATTTATTTATTTTTGTAAATCTAAATATTTGTTATGATATATCTAGGCATAGGTCTAGCTTTTAATCATATTTCATGTAATTTAGGTGTCCTCTCAGTCTGTATTCTTTCTTCAGGAATCATTCTTTCTGTAATAATTCTGATAACTTAATTTTCAATTTTTTTTGACCTCTGTATTAGCTAGTTTTCTGTTGTTTATGAAGGGATACTGAAACTGAGTAATTTATAAGAAAATTAAATTTATTTCTTACAGTTTTGGAGACTGGAAAATCCAAGGTCCAGGGTGAGGGACTTCTTCGTGGGAACTTAAGGAGTCCTGTGGCAACACAGGATATCACATAACAGGGGCTGGGCCAGGTCAAGAGTTAGCCAATGTACTCATTTATTTTCCTTATAAAGCCCCTAGTGCTATTCCCATGATAAACATTCATTCATTAACCCATTAATCCATGAATGAATTAATCCATACATAAAGGCCTAGTTCTCAAGATCCAATAGCCTCTTAAAGTCCACATCTTTCAAATATTATAGCCAGATTTCCTAGGGTCTTAACACTGTTACAAGGTAGATCAAGCTCCAATACATGAACTTTGGGGGAATGCAGGTGACTTATAGCAACATCTTCTTAAGGAACACCAATTATTTCTATATCGGAAATGCAATCTCTCTGGCACACACCCAATATATATTTTCTCATAGTTGTAAATTGTATTCTTCATATTTGCATTCTAAGAATGTCGAGCTTTCACATATATTTGATAAGATTTGAAGATTCTTTTGATGGTGGACACAACAAAAGGATACTCACATAAATGAAAGGAATTTTATTTATTTATATTTTTTACTTACAACTCCAAATGAGAGGAGGCTACCAGGCAGAACCACACCAGGAGTTATACCAAGGAACAGGGCAATAGCAAACTGGAGCCATCAGGGGCAACTTACACATGGCAAGTGGGGTGGAGTCAACAAGATTTTGATGACTCCTTTTGGACTGGCTAATTTGAATAATTTTTAAGCTCCAGAGTATAGGGACTGTCTCAGTTCTCTGGTACCTGGAACCAGGGCAATTAGTGTGGCTGCATAGTGGACCAGAGGATGAGAGCCCAACAAAGAAACTGGTTGGTGTGTTGCCTTAATCAGCTGTTCATGAAGAGGAACTTACCAGATTCTAGCCAGAGCCTCAAAACTGGGTTAAGACAACACTTTAAAAAATAATATCACAATATGACTAGTTAATAAAACAAAATGTAAATTCCATTCTCTTCTATTTTAATGTGTATTTAAAACTTATTTAAACTTTCCTATCTTAGTGACTTCTTTTTCTGACCTATTGCATAGTACAGGGTATTCAAAATGTTTGTGAAAAAATAGAACTGTGCATCTGACAAAGGATTAACATCCAGAATATATAAGGAACTGCAATGACTTAACAGTAAAAAAATAAATAACCAGATTATTAAATGGGCAAAGGAGCTGACTAGGCATTTCTCAAAGGAAGATCAGACACATGATAAAATGCTCAACATCACTCAGTATCAGGGAAATGCAAACCAAAACCAAATTAAGATATCATCTCATGCAGGTTAGACTGGCTACTATCAAAAAGACAGAGAACAACAAATGCTTGTGAGGGTGTGGAGAAAGGGGACTCTTCTATACTGTTGGTGAAACTGTAAATTGGTGCAGCCATTATGGAAAATGGTATGGAGAATCCTCAAACAACTGCAGATAGAACTGCCATATGACCCAGTAATTCCAATGCTAGTTATAAACCCAAAGGAATGGAAAACATCATGTTGAAGAGATACCTGCACCCCATGTTTGTCACAGCTCGATTTACAATAGCCAAGAGTTGGAACCAACCTAAATGTCCATCGATGGATGACTGGATAACGAAAATGTGATAAATATATGCCATGGAATACTACTCTGCCATTAAAAAAAAAATGAAGTATTGCCATTTGCAGCAACATGGATGAACTTAGAGAAAATCATGTTAAGTGAAATAAGCCAGGCACAGAATGAGAAATACCGCATGTGCTCACTCATAAGTGGGAGCTAAAAAATAAACATATAAATGAAAAAAAGAAAGAGAGAAAGATATAACAATCATAATAATACATTGAACTTTCAAAAGGAGGACTGAAGTTACCCAAGGTAGGAAGGGGTGGGAAGGAAGCGAGGAATTGGTGAAGGGTCACAAAAAACGGTGACATTGTATATTGTTGAATATAATAGTTATCTGATTTGAGCATCACATATGGCACACAGTTTTTGATATTCAACTCTGTACCCCACAGATATGTACAATCAACTATGTTAAAATTAAAATTAAAAGTAAAAAAAAAAAAAGAAAATCAATCCTAAAATTAAAAAAAAAAGATAATAAAAATCTTTCCATGAACTTTTTGAAGTACACTCTTATTTTCACATTGGCTTCTTCCTTTTGCTGACTTTTCATTGGAATCATTTCTTGAATTCTATAGTGTGTGCCAAATAATGTCCTCTATTAGAACATGTGATGTGTATTTGTCTATTAATTTCTCTACTAAATTTAGACATATTTAGAGGTAGAAAACAAACAAAAAAAATTAATAATACTATGTGGAAAAACAGGCAGAAGTAGTAACCTTTGAGAAGGAGTTCTCTAGATATCTTAACTTTTGTTAATAAATCTAGAATTATAAGAGCCCTAAATTGTTACTCATTAATTTTTATTTTTTTGTGTGGATTTTGTGACTGAGAATCTCTTGTGTGAAATCAAGTCTCTGAGTTTTATGTATTGTTATTTATCTGTACTATTTGCTATATCTCCTTGTCACAGATCACTACTGAACACTGTATAATTGTTAGTTTGTTTTCTGTCACTTAGACTACCTGAAATTGGGTAATTTACAAAGAAACAATTTAATTCTTTCTGTTTTAGAAGCTGGAAAGTCCATGGTCCAGGAGGCACATTTGGTGAGAGGCTTCTTCTGGGTGGGACCTTTCTACAGGGTCTTGTGGCAATTGGGGCATCACATGGTAAGAACGGCAAGAGTGAGAGCTCTTTAAAGTGCTGAACTGCTCTCCTTATGAAGACATCAGAATCATTTCCTGATAACCCAGTAAACCATTAATTCATTGCTCCATAAATGGATTAGCCCATTCACTAGGGCACAGTCCCCTCCATCCAATCACCTCTCAAAGGCCCCACCTTTCACATACCACAACTGGATTTCCCACTCTGTTAACACCATTACAATGGGGGCCAAGCTTCAATGAATTTGGGGGGAGGACATTCAGTCTAGAGCAATAATCAAGACTGTAAGTAATGAAATGTTATAACAAGTGAAAAAGTTCACATAATTGCATAAATTACACATTTTAAAGCTTTAAGAGCCAATCCAAAGCTTTCTAATGCACTAGTCTAATAAGAACACTTACGTAAAAGAAGATTCACTATTTTATCACATGTAGTTATCATTGAAATCACCTTTTATGCATAAGCATATGTTTGGCAAAATGTTTTATAAACTATGAATGTGCCATACAAATGTTAGACATTGTTATTTTGCTTATTTTCTCTGGAACATGGAAGTGAATTAGATTCAGTATGATTTGCACTTAATTTAGGCAATGATAACATTATTATTTACATGAAAGAAATGCACGTTATCCCCTGAGCTTTTTTTTTCCTGCTCCTCAAAGATTTATATAATTTCAGAGTTAATGGAGTTCTTATAATCACATAAACCATCAACTCTATTTTTCAAATGAAGTAACCACGACACAGAAGGCTAAATGGGACTAACCAAGTGTGGCAGCGTTAATACTTATAGAACTAACATAGCTCCAGTCCTTTGATCTTTGCATGTTCTACTATATAATATCTCCTGGAATATAGAAAAATATGGGCTGTTCACTTCAAAGGTTTACTTGTATTAATACTGGTGATAATTTGATATTCCAATAGACAGTTTCACCCATAAAGCACTTCCTTAGTATTTACAGTTATTTTGATCAATCCTAGTCAAGTGAATACTGTTTGATAAATATCTTAACATTAAAAAAATAAAAGCAAGCTTTGGGAGACAACTTTTACATCACCAAATTTTTAAAAAAGTAATCCTATGTGACAAAAACAACATCAGAGCCACCCTGTTATCATGAATGCCCTTCACTTAGTGTATATAGAGTAATGCGTGGCTATAGATGAGAGTCCTAGAAACCCACCTATTCCTTCCCAGGAAAGACTGCTACAGCAACCCACATCCACAAATAGAGAGTAGAGAGTGGGGGAAAATAAAACCCCAAACTCTAAAACTTTAAGTGTAATGAGAAACAGTGAATATATTTTAAAATTCCACAGACATACTTAAAAATGAATGTGTAAAATGGATTGTAAATTGCTGATGGATAGGGTTCATTTTGAAGATGATCCTTCATATTTTCAATGCACATTTAAAACTTCTATGGAAAGCTACAGGCTGAATATCCAGCTATAAATATCACATCTGACTCGTTTAAGGTGGCAACTGCTGATCCTGTTTTTTAAATTGTCTTTTAACAAGCAAACCTCTTTTCTGTTGGAAAAGCATTTTCTTCTAGCATGTATTCTATGTGCTTTGTTTCCTCCTTCATGCATTTTTCAACAAGAGTGACCCAGATATAAAAGTTTTAGCATCATTTATACATATATTCATCTATCAGTATAAATTAATGGTCCAACTAATATATAATTTTTATTAACTCTTTTGCTATTTTAGTGTATTATGTACAAATCTTTTACCAAAGAAATTATTATCAATTCAACTTTGCAATCTGTTGGGACTAATTATAAATGATATCTGTGTCTGTTATTTATTGGTGTGTTAAAAATATATATTTTGTTCCAAAATTTTGAATTATTTAAAGCATTTCTTATGCATAGCAAACTAAGAAAGTAAAACTTTCTGGCAGGTTTCATAATTTAAAACACAGAACCAAAAGGCTTTAACAGTCTTATAGAAGGTATGAAAAAGTACTTTCAGTCAAAAACCTAATTCTTCCATTACTTACAACAGCAACATATGTTCAGTTGCTAATTCTTATGCCAACTTACATTTTCCAAATGCGAATAGGGTTTTTGAAAATGTTCAGGGTTATGTTGTGCTGAGAATTGTTGGAGAATTAAAAGATGAAAAAGTTCATTCATTCCATAACTGCCTATACACATTTGAAAAAAAAGAAATAAGGAAAGGAAAAATTCAAAGCATAGAATTTCTAATGTATGGTAAATAGGTATTTGGTCTCAATTCTTTTTATTTCTCTCTCCATTCCTCCCCTCAATTCATCCCAGATTCCTACCCAATAACGGAAAATGTGTTTTTCTGTTGTCTTTCCTAGAAAGAGCAGTCTTTCACCAATGCATTTCTGTAGTGTATAAGGAAGTAGATCTTGTTATTGACTAGACATTTATTGCATATATACTATGTGCCAGGCACTGTCCTGGGGCTGGAATACATTAAAATATCAATAATACCAAAGATGCAAGGTCTCTGTTCTCCTGAAATTTTCCGTGTAGTAAATTAGAAAACATTAATTAAAACTTACAAAAAGGAATGTAAAATTATAACTAAGAAAAGGCTTTGAAGAAGAAATGAATATTTCCATGACAGTGTAAAGAGCAAAGTGGGATTATTTTAGGTGGGAAGATGGGAAATGCTTATGCATTACTCCCTTCTACCTTTTCTCCACTGTATCTCTTCTCCTGTCATCACATTTCCATATATGTACACCTGACCAACACATGAATGAGATTTTCTATCAAATTTGTTGAAGATATTCTCATTGACACTTCTATTAAAATATATAAGGGAAAGGGAGAGAATTCAGATTTATCTTACTGATAATTCATAAATGGTATTATTGATATTCATTGTTTTCATCTTTGATATGACATTTTAAGTACATAATTGGAATAAATTTGTAAAATTTTATGCATTATTTTCTTTGAAAGTCTCTAAATTGAAAATCAAAAGGTAAAATTTCAAAGATTATATTGATTGGTTATATCTAATTTAATTTAATGTGTCAGTAAAGCAGATTTCTCTATAAATGTGGATGGCACTTCTCTGTGATGGATAATGGTTCTCTTATTCACAGGGTTCAGTGTCCTCATTTTTAAAAAAGTAGTGATGCACATATACTATGTCTAGATCAGGAGCCAAAAATAAAACATTTTTTTTAATTTTTGTGGCAGTTTCTTATCAAAATATATGCATAGATTTCTTACATAGTAATATACCACTTGATACATGAAAAAAAAAAAAAAAACTTCAGTACTTAGTTCCTTAGACATAGCTTCTCAAGATTATAATTCAAAATGTTAAGATGTATTTTGTTGTGAACAGTGTGAATATTGGTTAGGACAGAAAATTATTTAAACTTTCTGGGCTTCAATTCCCTCATCTAAAGAATAGTTATAATAATGCATTATCAAATTATGTAATGATTAACTTTATTTTAAACTCTTATTATAACATATTTTTCTGGCACAAGTAAGAAATTATTATTTGTAGCTTATAATATATCTGTAACTCTCTCTCTAGATACATATGACTCATAATTTATCACTGTTATTATAAATGATAAGAATTGTTCATTACTCATATTTATAATTAAAATGAAGTTCAGCATAATTTTTAATGATGAAATGTTAGATAAATTTTTATTACTGTAAGAAACGTCGTAAGTATTATTTTTCTCATTACTTTAGTCTAATATCAATTTAGATACTCTAGATAATGGAATTAGATAAACAAAATAAATTAATGGTGAAAATATGAAAACACTGAATGCAAATTAATACTTTTTTGATAGCTAAGGTCATTTCATAGGCAGATACAATAGAGCTGGCTTTTAAACCTAACCAGCACATCACCATTTTGGACTCATGTTTTGCCGGAGTTTACTATACATCTGACAATAATCAGTGTGAATTTCAAGCCAATGTGCAGCTCTTCCTATTTCTGCACTCATGACTTCATATTACAAGTTTGGAAGCATTTACACCATGGAAACTTAAATATGTCACAAATTAGAATCCACCTCTCAACCCCACCCCCAGAAAGCTGATTATTACTTTACCAGAACCCCCACTGCATTGGACTGAAGATAGCCAAGCAAAGTGTTTTATATATCTTACTTGGGTAATTTGTTTATGGATGGGAGGTGAACTGAGATTCCAAGATGAACATATTAGGGAACTTCTTGGGATATATTTTAATTTTTGTTGGGGTTTTGGGGGAATGTGCTCTCTTTATGATAGGGCTTCAGAAGCAGGAAGTTTGGAATCCTTGGCTGCTAGTCACCTTTATAAATATTTCATGGAGAGATCCTTGCCAAGAGATGGAAAATTGAGTTGTCTCCCTAGGAGAAGTTGCACCTAAAGTCAAACTAAACTCAGATTGCCACATGTGCGAGTCAATTGTTGTTGTTTTCTTTATTATTTTTCTTTATTTCAGCATGGGTTTACCAACATTGATTTTCTATTGCTTTTAAATGAATTCTTCCTGAATATCACATGTATATTAGTAACAAACGCTATAAAATGTTACTTGCTCCAAGTCAACTGTAATCAATAATGGTGTAGGTCCTTTCCTGACACACTTTAAGATCAACAATGAAGACCTCTATTTATCATTCTTTCATGTTTTGGTGATGAAAATAAGTAAATTATCATTTATCTTATTTTTGGAGGAAGTATAGTTTATGAAATGCCTCTGAGCTCAAAGGTTTATTTTACATACCTTAAAATCTCCTACATTATTTTCATCCCTCTCCCGTCTTTCCAAAATCCAAACTTCTTATAGGTAATCAAAGTAGGTCATGGGGTGGGGGAGATTGCTTTAAATTCAGTCCCTGGTGATTTCAGATGCTTAACACAGATTCTAGAATGTGTAAGTTTTTCCCAAGGAATAATAACTAATACCTTGTGAGAAACCAGCACTTTACATAGTAACATCATGATCATTTTTAGCAAAAGGAAGCAGACTGTGATTATTGAGTTATCATTTCCCCTGAGTCCTCAACAAGATGTACTAGAGAAAGCTAATCAGTAGTTTTGTCTGTTGTTTATTATCAATATGATTAGGTGTTGTGGTGAAATGTGCAGGTTTTTATAGGGAGAAGAGTATAATTACTCTTTGGAAAAAGAATCCACCTAACTTATTTTTATAGGACCTCAGGAAGTTTCTATTAACTTACAATTTTTTAAACTAATAAGGTTGCCTTGGGTATATAGGTTATATCAACAAATAGGATTTTAATTCACATAAAACCAAAGTCACAGTATTTAAGAAAATTAAAGTAATAGTGATGTACGTACATTGGATGGTCATCTCGAAATGTTAGAAGAGTATGGTAAATACAATTTGTCTGTGATGTGAGAAGGTTGGAAGTTGTCACTCCATTCTAACAAGTAAAAAGCTGAACAAACTGAAAAAACAGCAACACTTCTTAGATACATAATACAGGCGAGGTCACAGGGCAAACCACTGCCTTCAAAATTGGAGACCAACAACTGAATACAGAGAAACACAACTTACTCATGCTTAAACCCACCAGCTGAAACCTCTGTGGGAGCTGGTGCTAGGGTGGAGAAACCTGATCTGTAATTGATGAATTGCTAGAGGCTCAGTATGGGCAAGTTTTGAAAGTTAAAAATCCCACAGGAAGCCAGTCATAGGGGGAGTCCACACACTTTTTTTGTATTTTACCTCTACGAATTCTACCACATCCTCAAAGTGAATACTGGTGAAAAATAACCTCATGCTTCCAGCAGAGAGAAGAAATAAGAAACCATTGTGAAATACTCCTGAGCAATCTGTTTTTCTTAAGAAGGGCTGCTCTCAGAATAAACTATCTAACCAAAACATAACCTTCTGGGGTATTCTCAGAGCCTACATGACCAAGGGAAATGGAGATACCCATATCCAACTGGCTCCAGCCCTCCATGTGGAGGAAGGGAGCTACCCAAATATGCTTAGGTATGCTTATGTATAAGTGAAATAAATGACAGTAATGATACAAGGGATGGGAGGGAGGATTTTTTGATTATTTTGTTACTGTAAGGTGACCACACTACCCATAGAGCTCTACAGTATTATCTGAGAGTGGGCTTGAATCAGTTGTAAGTGTATATTGCAAACTGTATGAAAACCACTAAAAAAGTGAAAAAAGAAGTTTGACTGATATGCTAAGAAAGGAGAGAAATGAGATATAAAATGATAAATTAAAACCACAAAATGTTGGAATGTAAACTTTGGAACAAAGAAAAGGGCAGCAAAGAACATGGGCAACAAATAGAATACAATGAAAAATATGGTTGATATTAATACAGCTATATCAATACAGTTGGCGCTCAGCATCCATGGGTTCTGTGTCTGTGGATTCAACCAAACATGGGTTAAAAATATGTCAATACATAAATATCAATAGAATAATACAAAATAATACAAATAAGACAATACAATCATGTATTTACATAGCATTTGCATTATATTAATATTATAAGTAATTAAGAGATGATTTAAGTATGCAGAAGGATGTACCTAGCTTATATGCAAATATGCCATTTTATATAAGGAACTTGAGCATGTATGGATTTGTGTAGCCACAGGAAGGATCTGTAATCAATCTCCTACAGATACTGAGGGACAACAGCATGTATTAAATAAATTGAATCAATAACTATTAGTCTTCCAAAAAAAAAGTGCCAGGTCCAGATGCAGTCACTGATGCATTTCATCAAACACTTAAGGAAAAAAAATATGCCAATTTTCTACTATCTCGTTGAGATGACTGAAACAGAGGAAATACTTGCTAACTTATTCTATAAAGTCAACATCACCTTAATACCAAAATTAGACAAAGACATTACAAATAAAGAAAACTATAGGCCAATATCACTCATGAACATTAATGCCAAAATCCTCAACAAAATATTAGCAAATAGAATCCAACGTTGTGTAAAAAGTATTATAAACACAAAACAAGTGGGATGTATCCCAGGTGTTCAAGACTGGTTCAACATTCACAAGTCAATTAATGACAATTAGCTTGATTTAATCATTCCATATTATATATTAAAACATAAGTATATACAGCTATGACTTGCCAAAAATAATATAAATAATTCAAACAATTGTATAAAATTGTTTTGCCAATTAAAATAATAGAAGCAATAAAGTTAATTAAATAACTATTAATTTAATCCACTACATCAACAGGCTAAAGAGGAAAAATTGTATAATCATACTGATTGATATAGAAAAAGTACTGACAGAATTCAACACCCATTTAGGATTTAAAAATTTCAGTTAACTAGAAATAGAGGGGACTCCATCAACATTATAAACAATATCTACAAAAAAACCTACAGTAAACATCATACTAGATAAACTCAAAGGTTTCTCACTAACATCGGGAACAAGTCAAGGATATTCACTCTCACCAACACTTTTCAACAAGAAAAGCAAAACGTCATACAGATGGAGAAGGAACAAGCAAAATTCTCCTTGTACATAGATAAAACTATCATCTATGTAGAAAATCCAAAGGAATCAACCAAAAACTTCTAGAATTAATAAGCAATTATAGCAAGGTTGTACGATACAAGGTTAATATACAAAAGTCAATTGTTTTCCCATATACCAGCAAAGAACAAGTAGAATTTGAAATTCAACACAAAATACCATTACATTAGCACCTCTAGAAATAAAATACTGATGTTTAAGCCTACCAAATATGTACAAGATCTATGAGTAACACTAAAAAACTCTAATGAAAGAAATCAGAGAACAAGTAATGGAGAGATATTCCATGTTTATGGATAAGAAATTCTAAATATTGTCAAGATGTCAATTCATCAAGCTTGATCTATAGATCTAATACAATCCCAAACAAAATCCCAGCAAGTTATTTTGTGTATATTGACAAACTAATTCTAAAGATTTTAAGAAGAAGCAAGAGAGTAAGAGTAGCTAACACAAAACTGAAGAAAAACAAAGTTGGAAGACTGATACTACCTGACTTTGAAGTAGTTGAATTCCTTGTCCTTTCCTTGTTTTTATTCTTAGTTTAATTTTTCAGCTAATACTTACCTGTATGTAAAAAGTACCTAGAGTCGTGTTCTAAAATGCAGGTTCTGAGTTGTGTAGCTCGGCAGTCAGCACTCAGTCTTCCTGTGTGAGTGAGGGGACTTAGCTAAAACCACAGCCTGCCAACAGTTTCCTGTATAGTTGAAAGACTGACTTGCTTTCTACCTGGCATTGCAGTAACCCCCCTGACCACATCCCCCATCTCCATGAAGCCCACTACCCAAAGTAAAACCACCTGCTGAAGACCCCCGATTTAGGGGACTCTGCCTGGATACAGGCAAAAAAAGCCACTAGAAACACTTGCTTGCCTTGCTCAAGAAAAGTATTTAAGTCTGGTTCCCCATGCATCTGGGCTCAGGATTTTAGAACACTAGTTCCCCTAAGGCCTGACAGCATAATGAATCATTTGACTTCTCCATCTCTCTGAGTGATGGCATTTCCTTGGTGACACTTTCCACAACAACTTCAAAATTTAATATCAATCTCTAAAAATCAAAAAATGTGGGTATTGGTGAAAGCATACAGAAATACATCAATAGAACAGAATAGACATCCTAGAAATAGTCCCACATAAATATAGTCAACTAATCTTTGACAAAGGAGCCAAGGCAACACAGTGGGGAAAAGATAATCTTTTCAACAAATGGTTCTGAAACAACTGAACATTCACATGCAAAAAGGAAAAGAATATGGAAATTAAAATAAACCTGGACAGACATTATATCCTTTACAAAAATTAATTCAAAATGGATCATAGGATGCAAAACTATGAAATTCCTAGAAGATAATATAGGAATAATAATATAGGATAATATAGTCATCAATACTAGATGACTTTGGGTTTGGGGCTTTTAAAATACTATACCAAAAACAAGATCCATGAAATAAATAATTTATTAGCTGTACTTTATTTAAATTAAAAATTCCTTCTCTACAAAAGATGTTTCCACAAGAATTAAAACACAAGCCACAGACTGAGAGAAAATATTTGCAGAATATATATCTGATTAAGGACTGTTATCCAAAATATGAAAAGGACTCTAAAAAATCAATAATAAGAAATCAAACAACTCAATTAAGAAATGGGCCAAAAACCTTAAGAGATATCTCACTAAGGAAGATATATAGATGACAAATAGGCTTATGAGAAGATACTCCACATCATTTCATTAGAATAATGCAAATTAAAACACTAATGAGATACTATGACACACGTATTAGAATGGCCAAAAATCCACAACACTGACAGTACCAAATGCTGGCAAGTATATGGAGCAATAGGAATTCTCATTCATTGCTGGTGGGAATGCAATTGACACAGTCACTTTGGAAGACACTTTGGAAGACTGTTTGGCAGTTTCTTACAAAACTAAACACACTTTTTCCATACTATTCAGCAATCCTGTTTCTTTGTATTTACCCCCAAGGAGTTGAAGGCTGATTTCCACACAAAAACCTGCACACAGATGTTTAGAACAGCTTTATTAATAATTGCCAAAACTTGGAAGCAACCAAGATGTCCTTTAGTAAGTAAATGGATAAATAAATCATGTTACATTCGGAAAAACATTATTCATTGCTAAGAAGAAATGAGCTAACAAGCCAAGAAAATACAAGGAGGAAACTTAAATGCATATCACTAAGTTAAAAAGTCAGTCTTAAAACACAACATACTGTATAATTTCAACTATATAACATTCTGTAGAAGGCAAATATATGAAGAGAGTAAAAATATCAGTGGTTGCCAGGAACTATGGAGAAGGGAAGGATAAATAGGCAGAGCACATAGGATTTTTAGGGCAGTGAAATTACTCTGTATGATACTGTAATGGTGGATATACGTCATTATACATTATCCAAACCTATTGAATGTACAGCACCAAGAGTGAACTCTAATGTAAACTCGACTTTGAGTGACAGCAAAGTGTCAATATTGGCTTGTCAATGTCAAAAAAAATGTTTCTGGTGGGGATGCTAATAATGTGGGAAACTATGCATTTGTGGTGGAAGAGGGTATATAGGAAATCTCTGTACCTTTCTATTGTTTTTTCCTGTGAACCTAAAACTGCTCTAAAAAATAAATGTAGTAAAAAAAACAGTACTCATACTCTATTACAAGTAGTGTATTTTATAATTGAGAAGTGATAAAATAGAAGAAACATATTTTGAATGTATAGATTAATATGACAGAAAAATTATTCAAACTTGCTGATAAATATTGTTATATATAGGGCCGGCCTGGTGGCACACTCGGCAGAGTGCGGCGCTTGGGAGCGCGGCGGCGCTCCCACCAAGGGTTCGGATCCCATATAGAGACCGGTCGGCTCACTGGTTGAGCGTGGTGCGGGTGCGACACCGAGGGTTGCAATCCCGTTGCCGGTCGCGGTACGGGCGCGACACTGAGGGTTGCGATCCTGTTACCGGTCACGAAAAAAGACAAAAAGGTAAAAAATTGTTATATATAATCCTTTGAGGGACATAAATTCACAACATTTTAAGGTAAATGCACCTGATTTTAATGATTTAATAGCTTTTATTCTTTTACACAGTAAGTGTTCCAGAAAGTTTTCACATTGTGGTAGTAGCCAAGTAGTTGAAAAACTGCAAGCTCTGAAGACTGTCAGATCTGGACTTAAACTTTGGCTTCTTCACATATAAAATATATGGCCTTAGGAAATCAACTAGCTTCTCTGCATCTCAGTTTTTCTATCTGGAAAATAAATATACAATACATAACTTACAATGTCATTGCGGCTTTTAGTTGTATAATATGTAAAGCACTGGTACAGACTTGATATTTAAAAAGGTGATTTTTTAACTATGGTCACCATGTTGTACACTGGTTTTTCATCCTGCCGAGTTGAAACTTTGTACTCTCTGATAAACATCTCCCCATCCTGCTCACCTCTAGCCCCTGGCAACCGCTGTTCTACTCTCTGCTTCTATACCTCTGATCTTTGTAGATCCCACATGTAAGTGAAATCATGCAGTATTTTCTCCTCTGCGTCTGGCTTATTCCACATAGTATAATGTCCTCCAGGTTCATCCATGTTGCTGTAAATGACAGGATTTCCTTTTTTTTTTTTTTTTTTTTTTTTTTAAGGCTCAATAATATTTTATTGTGAGTTGGGTGGGTATATATCTATACCACATTTTCTGTATCCCTTCATCTATCACTCAGGTTGTTTCCATACCTCGAATATTGTGCACAAGGCAGCAATGAACATGGGAGAAAAGATATCTCTTCAAGATACTGTTTTCATTTCCTTTTTACATATATGCAGAAGTGTGAAACAGATACAATTCTTTTTTTTCTATTAAACCTAGAACCTTAGGAAATGAGATTATTTCAACTGTTGTTTTAGTATTTTGTGAGACAAGCACAGCAGAATTGATTATACCTCCAATTTTCTGATGAGACAGTAAAGCTTCGAGCAATTCCTCTGGTTTGTTACAAAGTTATTACTAGTAATCTCTCTTCTGATTGCCACTTGACCACGGAACTCTAACAAAAGCCTGGGAGGCCCATAGGACTTATAGTAGAATTTCCACTTTGGTGTGGGTTGGAGCAAGAACTTGCAAGGGCAAGACATCTAAGGCACGTGTGTACCAAGAATGAGAGCGATACCTTGGTGAAATCTAATGTATGTGAAGGTGATTTTCTACCTGAATTCAGAAAGGAACAAAAGTCATCATTAAGACTGGTAAATGGCAAAAGTGACAAAGAATGAAAAACACCAGATCTAAGAAACAGCAGGTCGTCAGTTCTCAATGTGTGGCTCACAGACCACTGAGTGTCTTTTTAAATGTCCCGTGTAACAAAATACCAGGTTCTGTACACATAAAGGACTTCTACTTCGAACCAAAGCACAATGAATGACTCTAGGCAAAGCACTTGCACAGTTGTTTTTGCTGTCAGAAGAACTAACTGCTTTTTTAAAGGAGCAACGTTTTTACTTAAAACAATATCTGAGAGCTAAACAATAGTTAATATGACTTGAGTAATCGACATACATTCTCTTCCAAAATTAATGAAGTGAGTCTATCACTTAAGAAAAACACCTGATAGTGCTTGTTGGCAATGACAAAATTTGAACTTTCAAGCAAAACTTAGAATACTAGAAATCTTACATCCTCTACGTTGAGTTAAAGATCATTTCAATCCAAAAAGCCTTTCTGATGAGATTGATAGTCTTAACAACTGTGAATTTTTGAAATGGTATGCTGAAAAGATGTTACAAAATCATGCACAATTAGATCAGTAGAAAGTAACAGAGAAAGAGAAAAGTTGATTGCTATGTTTTTAGATACTTCAGTGCAACTAACCTTTAAGAAACTACAACCTGTTCAGTATCTTCAAATATCTGAAAGGTTATTATAATACTCCTCTGTTTTCTAAATACGTATATGTATCTATGAAGCTGTATTTTTGTTTATTTACTTCTAACGCAACAATCAAATCACAATAAATTGAATGCAGATGGAGATATGAGATTACTGTCTTCTATTAAGCCCAGTATTAAGGAGATTTGCAAAAAATGTAAAACACACTCTTCTCACCACATTAATTAATTTGGGGAAATATAGTTACTATTCACAGGAAGCAAATATCATTTATGTTGATGTGCACTGTGTTAACACGTATTGTTATTTTAAATGAATTAACAAATTATTTAAAATTTTTCAGATTTGATTTTTAATACACTCAATATAAAATATAACCCCTATGAAAAAAAGTTTTCACTACTCAATGACTTTTTTTTTTTTTTTTTCCTTTTTTTTGTCTTTTTTTTTTTTCCGTGTCCGACAACGGATCGCAACCCTCAGTGTCGCCCCCGTACCGGACCGGGACCGGCAACGGGATTGCAACCCTCGGCGTCGCCCCCGCGCCTCGCTCAGCCAGTGAGTGGGAACCGGTCACTACTCAATGACTTTTAAGAGAGCAAAGAGAGAAAGTTTGAGAACTACTACTCTATATCAGGATTTGGAAATATTTTTGTTCTGTGAAGGGGCAGACAGTAAATATTTTAGGCTTTTTAGGTCATAAAATCTCTGTTGCAACTGTTCAGCTCTGCTGTTGTCGCACAAAAGCAGCCAGACACAATACGTAATTTAATGAGTATAGCTGAATTCCAATAAAACCATCTTTACAAAAACAGGTGATATGGCAGAATTGGCTCACAGGCTGTAGTTTGCCAAGCCTTGCCCTAAATTAATAAGACTTCAGAATAAATAAAGGGGTAAGTGACATTCTGGAAAAAGCAAAGATATTGTGCTCCACAGAACAACAAGAATGATTTACTGATAAAACTGGGTTGCATAAAACTTTGAAAAATGATAGAAGACAGAGATATGCAATATTCGCTGTATTTTTTCATTTTTATTCAATTTTTTTAAATTTATTTTTTAAGTTGAAATGTAATTTTACATGTTTATGGGGTATAGAGTAGACTATTGGTATTTATGTACAGTATGATGATCAAATCAATAGTATTAGAATGTCCATCATTAAAAATCATATTATTTTTTGTGTCAGTTACCCAATCACTCTCTAATATCCCCTCTCCCCCTTTCCCATCTTTAGCAACTGTAGGTCTGCTCTCTCCTTCTGAAAGTTCAGCATTTTACTGTGGTCTGTGTTCCTTCCTTCCTCCCTCCCTCCCTCCCTCTCTCCCTTCCCTTCCTTCCCTTCCTTCCCTTTCTTCCCTCCTTCCTTCATTAGCTTCCACATAGGAGTGAGTACATGTGGTATTTCTCTTTCTGTGTCTGACTTATTTCACTTAACATAATTTTTTCCAAGACCATCCACATTGCTGTGAAAGGCAGAATTTAATACTTTTTTATGGATAAGTAGTATTCTACCATGTATATATACCACATTTTCCTTATCCAATCATCCATCAATAGACATTTAGGTTGGTTCTATATCTTGGCTATTGTAAACAGAGCTGTGATGAACATGGAAGTGCAGCTATCTCTTCACCATGAGAGTGCAGGTATCCCTTACATTCCTTTGGGTATATACCCAGAAGTTGGATTGCTGGATCATTTGGTAGTTCTATCTGTAGTTGTTTGAGAAATCTCCATAGTGTTTTGCATAATGGCTGTACTAATTTACAGTCCCACCAACTGTGTAGAAGATTTCCCTATTCTCCACATCCTCACCATCATTTATTATTCTCTTTTTGATAATAGCCAGTCTAGCTGGGGTGAAGTGATACCTCAACGTGGTTTTGATTTGCATTTCCCTGATGATTAGTGATGTTGAACACTTTTTCATGTACCTGTTGGTCATTTGTATTTCTTCCTTTGAAAAATGTCTATTCAGCTCCTTTGCCCATGTTTTAATTAGGTTATTTTTTTTTTTTTTTTTTTTTTTTTTTTTACTGTGAAGTTGAGTTCCTTCTCTATTCTGGATATTAATCCCTTGTTGGATGCATAGTTTGCAAATATTTTCTTCCATCCTCTTGGTTATCTTTTCACTCTGTTGATTGTTTCCTTTGCTGTACAGAAGCTTTTTAGTTAGATATAATCCTATTTATTCATTTTTTTCTTTTGTTGCTTGTATTTTTGGGGTCTAATTCATAAAGTCTTTGCCCTGTTCTACATCCTGATGCATTTCCTCTATGTTTTCTTTTAAGAGTTTAAGTCTTTAATCCATTTTGAGTTGATTTTGTTATATGGTGAGAGGAATGGGTCTAGTTTCATTCTTCTGCACATGAATACCCAGTTTTCCTAGCACTGTTTAATAAAGAGGCTTTCCTTTCTCCTAATTTATACTCTTGGTGACTGGGTTGATTTCTGTGTTCTCTATTCTGTTCCATTGGTATGTGTGTCTGTTTTTATGCCAGTACCATATTGTTTTGGTTGCTACAGTTTTGTAGTATAGTTTGAAGTCAGGTAGTATAATGCCTCTGGTTTTATTTATTTATTTCTCAGGATTGCTTTGGCTATTCAGGGTCTTTAATTGTTCCATGTGAATTTTAGTGTTGTTTTTCTATTTTTGTGAAGAATATCATTTGGGTTTTGATGGAGATTGCATTGATTCTGTTGCTTTGGGTAGTATGGACATTTTCACATTAATTCTTCCAATCCATGAACATGGAATGTCTTTCCATCCTTTGGTGTAATCTTCAATTTCTTTCAGAAGTGTTTTGTGGTTCTCATTGAAGAGATCTTTCACATCTTTGGTTAAATTTATTCCTAGATATTTTATTCTTTGGTAGCTATTATACATGTGTTTGCTTTCTTGATTTCTTTTTCTGCTTGTTCATTGTTGGTGTATAAGAATGCGACTCATTTTTCTGTTTTGATTTTGTATCCTGCAACTTTAATAAACTTGTTTATGAGCTTTACGAGGTTTTTTTTCTTTGAGGTTAGGGGATTTTTCTATACACAGGATCATGTCATTTGTGAACAGTGACTATTTGGCTTCTTCATTTCCAGTTTAGATGTCCTTTATTTCTTTTTTTTTTTTTTCCTTTTTGTCTTTTTTCGTGTCCGGCAACGGATCACAACCCTCAGTGTCGCGCCCGTACCGGACCGGGACCGGCAACGGGATCGCAACCCTCGGTGTTGTAGCCGCACCTCGCTCAGCCAGGGAGCGGGAACTGGTCTGTATGTGGGATCCGAACCCTCGGCGGGAGCGCCGCCATGCTCCCAAGCGGCGCACTGTAGCAGTGCGCCACCGGGCCAGCCCAGATGTCCTTTATTTCTTTCTCTTACCTTGATTGCTCTGACTAATACTTCCAATACTTTGTTGAATAGGACTGGTGAGGGTGGGCATCCTTGTCTTGTTCCTGTTCTTAAAGGAAAATATGGATTACCTTGACAAAGTATTAGAAGAGAAATATTGGATTTAAACAGCACCTTAGACCAAATGAACTTGACAAACATATACAGAACATTTCATCCAACAACAACCGAATAGAGTAAACACAAATTAATTCTCAACAAATTTTAAATATTGAAATCATATTGAATATATTTTCAGACCAAAATAGAATAAAAGTAGAAATTAACAATAAACAAAACTATGGAAACTATACAAACTCATGGAAATTAAATAACATGCTCCTTAATGACCACTTGGTCCAAAAAGAAAAAAAAAAAGGCGTAAGTTTAAGTATAAGTAATATATGTTTTACTTAATATAATTTTTTCTAAGTCCATCCATGTCATTGCGAATGGTAGTATTTTGTTCTTTTTTATAGCTGGGTAGTATTCCATTCTGCAGACATACCACAGTTTCCTTATCTACTTATCAGATCTTGGACATTTGGGCTGGTTCCAGCTCTTGGTTATTGTAAATAGAGCTGCAATAAACATTGGAGTACAGGTATCCCTTCAACATGATCAATTCCATTCCTCTGGGTATATTCCCAACAGTGGAATTGCTGGGTCATATGGTAGATCTATCTGCAATTGTTTTAGGAAACTCCATACCATTTTCCATAAAGCCTGCACCATTTTGCAGCCCCACCAATAGTGTATGAAAGTTCCTTTTCCTTTTTCTCTGCAACTTCTCCAGCATTTATCATTCTCAGTCTTTTGGATGTTAGCCATCCTAACTGGAGTGAGATGGAATCTCAAGGTGGTCTTAATTTGCATTTCCTGGATGCTGACTGAGGTTGAGCATTTTTTCATGTGTCTGTTGGCTATTCATATATCTTCCTTTGAGAAATGCCTGTTGAGCTCCTTTGCCCATTTTTTAATTGGGTTATTTGTTTTTCTGCTGTAAAGTTGTCTGAGTTCCTTGTATAATTTGGATATCAATCCTTTGTCAGATGTATATTTTGCAAATATTTCCTCCCACTCTTTTGGTTGTCTTTTCACTCTGTTGATTGTTTCTTTTACTGTGCAGAAGCACTTCTCTTCTTCATTTATATTCTCTCTTAGCAATTTCATCTAGTTTCATAGCTTTAAATATTATCTATATACCAATAACTGCCAAATTGCAGATTGTGTCCTCTTTCCTGAACTGACTTATATTTGAACTGTTTTTTTTTTTTTTTTTTAGTGTCTTTACTTGGATAATAGATAGACTTGTAAAATTTAGATCTTTCTGCTAGTGTTGGGAGGATCACCTTCAGCCAGTGTGGATAGTGTGGTAGCCTGAACCTAGAGAGACCTGGAAGACCACGCCGAGCTTTCTAATTGTTTTACAAGTTGCTCCTTTTATTTCAAGAACATGAGGAAGCTTTTAATGTGAAAAACAGATAAAAATAAATGATATGAGACTGTGAATTAACTTACTCCATCTTGAAAGCCCTTACCACTTGCATGCACTTTGTGTAAACCTTGTCCACAAAAGTTATGCAGTAACTGGGGGTAAGGTAGTTAGAACAGTAAGTAGAAACAGCTTTGTGATTACAAAGAAAGAACTTAACGATTAAGCATTGACCTAATGACAGTTGGTCCCACTACCTGCATCACAAGACCACCCTGAGACATATGGAAAAATCAGAAAATAATATTCTGGACTCCTATGAACCACTGAAATTAAAAAGATATTAATTTTTTTGTATCTTTCAAATATCTTTTTAAAAGAAGAAAAGCTTATAGATAAAACTAATCCTTCTATGTTCATTCCATTCTTTCTCTTCTTTTTCTTTCCTCCTCTCCCTCTTCATCTCTCTCTATTGCTCTCTCTCCCCCCCTTTCTACTCTTCCTATTTCTCTAGTGTTGGTAGAAATAACTTCCACACATTAAAACAAATCGAGTACTGATAGAATTTTTTCCTAGTTTGTTGGATTTTTTTAAATAATAAAATTAATATGATCATATTTATATTATAAAAATTCATTTTGGCTATAATGTGCATAATGGATTAAGGAAAGGGGCAAACAGAATGTGAGTGTATTATTTAGGAAGCTACCTCATTAACTCAGTTGTGAGATAATTAGTGGTTGTGGGTATGGAAAGAAGTATACACATTGGAGAAATATTTAGGAGGGAAAATTAACCTATTTTGGTAATTGGTTTAATATTGGGGCTTAGGGAGGTGGACATATATAAATGTCTCCAGAATTTCCCTTTTGCATGGGCAGCATCTTATGGGATTTATAAAGCATGGACCAATAGTGGGTCCAGTGGAGGGAGCTGCTTGTTCTGCGTGTCCTCCCAAACTGCTTGTTGTTTCCTTAGAACATGTCTTAGAGGTAATTCTTGCAGGTTGTGACCTTAAATTTGAAGAGTTAAACTTGCTTATAAAGATCCTATGTTCTTAATTGCCTCCCTGGGTCTAGGGGCCAGCAAATAATCTTTTTCATAGATAGAATTATTTTTCACATGTTTCTCCCCTAAAAGTAGATGAAATCTTTAACTAAACCTTGAGGAAAATAAGGGTAAATATTTAAATTACAAAGAAAATACATTTGTATATAGAATGCAAGTTCTTCCTTGCTTGTGTGTGTGTGTGTGTAAATGAAATATGCCCTAATAATATATGATCATCTCTTGATGAGGGGATTTGGTTGATTGTTAATGTTTTTCTTTTAACCTTTTCTATTTTTAAAAATCTCAAAATGGGTGTTTGTGTTTTAACCATAGTAAAAATAAGTTGTCTTAAATTCCCAGATACATTCTTTCTATCTCTCTGACCTATGGCTATTTCACTCGTCTCTAGCCCTGCAATACTCAACTGTAAAATATGGACAATAATAATATTTATATAATACAATCGATATGAGGGAAAATTTAAATCCTCTATGTAAAGCACATATCTATGCTGACTCACAAACACACTAAGTGATAACTACTGCTTTCTCTGCTATTTATTAACAGTATTACTACTAATACCATTATTATTAAAATTTTAAATAATACTTTAATTTGTTATTCTAAAACTTAGCCAGGAAGTCTGAAAGATTGTAACTAAGGACTAGATAAAATCACGAGATAAGTAGGTGCTTTTACTTGAGATATGAGAGAAAGGTGATTTCAAGCAATTTAATAGGTAAGACATGAAAAATCAATGTAGTATTAAACCACAATAGGCCTACTTGCTATATGCTGCAAAACATCAGGAGACATTTTATATCAAACACACCTTTTAAAAATATCTTCCATTTGCAGTAGATACCTTCATACTCTAGCCTATACAATCTATATCCTTTTTTTTGTGTAAGATGCCAATACTTGTTAGCTGAGTTATCTTTCTAAAATAAAGTCCTGATTATGTTACTCACCAAGTTTGTAATATTTTCAATGACTTTCAATTTCTTGTACAATAAATCCCAAATTCTTTATTGTGGAACTTGACGTTCTCCAGCTCAGCCTGATTTTAGTGCTATAACTCTAATTACACTGAACTCAACATGCTTTTTGCTTCTACTATAAAAGCCCTATATGTCTTGGCTAACATGATTTCCTCCTTCCTCCTAAAATATTATCATGTCCTCCAAATCTTTGCTTCTCAACTCTTACTTGCTCTTCAGGATTTAAATCAAATGTTACTAACCTTTGCCAAACAGCCCCGAATTTTCCTACTATGGGAATAAACATCTCTGAGCTCCAATGGTCCTTTCTCTTTTTCTATTATTGTACATATCACATTTTATATTGTCAAATAGATGATTGGGTACATTGTTTCTTTAACCTCATTCTAAGCAGCTTAAAGGAACCCCCCTCTTCAAGGCAAAAGACTCATTGTTTTGTATATTTAGTCCCACAATTAGAGTTTTTTAAAATTTTTATAAGTGATTTACTCACTTATTCTATCAAAGTAAGTTCTTCCATCTTCATAATGAGGGAGCTGGAGATTATCCCTAAAGCGCTTTCCAAATTTAGTGTAACATCATGGAAACAGTGAGCTGTCCTCTCCTCAAACAAGAACTGGGTAATAAGATTGCCTCTGAGAGCTAAATCACTACACAATAGATGTAATTAGCCATCTGTTGGGAGTAACTCAAATGTCTCTAAATGTATTACGGAAAAGTTTTGGAATTCCTAAATCCCCCGTCAAAGTGGCCTGTAATCATCTCAGAAGCCAGTACTTGAAGAGGGCAGTAATTTTAGTAGAATCCTAATAGACTATATGAAATTTCTCTCATTCTTGTAGCAACTAGGTGCTTAGAAAAAGTCAACGCAAAGAGTCAAATCCTGACAGACTAGTTAGTACTTTTAAGGACAAGGCCATGTATTAAACTCATTTGATCCTAAAGGCTATTAAATCAATATATGAATTTTTTTCCATTCTTTTATTTTATTCCATTCTCAGCATGTGGATTCTCATACAGATCTACATCAAAATATGGAAGATAATGTTAATGCTTTTACAAGCATTTCAGTTATGGAAGGAACATTTATATTGCTGCAGCTTAATATGCAAATAGAATTTAAAGTAGGACTCTGCTGACTAATATAGTAAAACATTTAAAATACCTCTCCCTTGTTGCCTCACCCAAGTAAGGTTCAGCATTTACCATACAGCAGAAAAGTCTTGAATGTCAAGATATTTGCTTTTTTAAAAAAGTAAAATAAAATAAAAGGCCTTTTGTTTCTTCTGTTTTATTATCCAAGTAGTTGCTTTAAGTCAGACATTCCAATACCCACCCTCAGTTAAAATGCTGAAAGTATACCCCAAATTCTGAGAGAATCCCACAAGATGAAGATGCTACTTGACTCTATAATTTGAGCATGGGGAGGGGAAATCTTTAGAATATAAACATCAAAACCTCCCCACCTTCTAGTTACCTTGGGGTCCCTGAAGGCTCTTTATACAAACTCAATACAAGTTCAAAATCTACTGCTTGTAGATAAGCTTGAAATCATACATTATTCTTGGCTAACCAGTGGTAATAAGGACACCTTAATTACCATGATCCTGATTGATCTACATAGCTCCCGCATGGAAAAATATTCTGAAATCTGTATCATTATTCATGTTATAATTAAAGTTATGGTTATGTTTCTTGTGATACATAAAGAGCATTCTGGTTTATATATATTTGTTATAAATGCATGACAGCACCACAGAGACATGAAATCAACATGCTAAGCTTCATATTAATATTGTTTGAGAACCAGTGTCTTGGACACGGTAGGGATTCAACAAATATTTGCTAAATGAAGGGATAAATATGAGATTTTTTTTTATGCAGTTCTAACACCATTTTTATGAGATATTAAAACTCCCCATTTAAAAAAAAAAAAAACATCTCACAGCAGAGGAAACAGTTTAAGAAAGAGGCAGTTTAATGAGCCAGACATGGGAAAACCAACTATAAGGTGGCAGGCTGAAAAGTTTCCATGCTACATGAACTAGATCCAAAGGCTGTATTCTTTCCTCAATGCCCATATTCCAAAATTACTCCTTTCAACCCCTTTCTTTCCAAAACACTAATTTCAATTACTTTTAAATGTTGCTGTTACTAGAGAATAGTAACAACAAATTATTTTTGTGCTATTCAAACTGGATCATAAACTGCACTAAATGCAATTCTCCAGCAATTGATGATTGACGGAAAGAAGGTGAAATTAAGCCATACAAAATGTAAATGTCTTTTGGTATATTTTTTGAACATGTATTGACATGTATAGTTATATAAATGTCTTCTTTAGTCTTATCTCGTTATGCCATTATCATTATCATTGTCGTATTGGTCATATATTTATTGTTTACATTTAAAATTAGTAAATTAACAAATTCCTTATAGCTTTTAAAATTTTTTCAGAGGCATTCTGCATAAATATTACCATAATGACCGTTCATAAATATCATAATTTTCACTTTGCAGATATCAACTCTGTAATTCAGAGAACTCAACTAAAATTCAAATTAGGCTTTATAGAGCTTCAGAAACTCATTTTCTTACATGTCCTCTGCCTCCCGTTGGTGATACATAAAAGATATCATGGGACCATTATATAATCTTTCTCAAAAGACAAGTGATTAAAATATAAAAATTTTCCTTTTTATGAGTAGCTGGGCTTAGATACTAGATGGAAAATTTAGAGAATTAACCATTTCATAAGAGCATGAAAAATTTCCCAGGTCTGCCGTAAGTAAGCTTCTTCATTTTTTTTTTAAATGCATTCCTCAGCCTTTTCCAAATTCTAGCTGTATTTTGAATTATCTCAGATCCTATTTCTTCTGAACTTTTCAAATTCTGTTGTCTTTGCATTTAGGATGTCGTAAAGCCGAAACAATTTTCTAAGTGGTTTTGTTGTGAGCACTAGCCCAGTCAGTGTGTGTGTACAAGGTAGATCTGTCTGAAGGGCACCTGTATTTATTAATGCCAAACCATATTAAAAGTGATATTGAGAAATATCAATCTCTTGCTGGATATCCAAGTCAGATTGTAGAGTTAGGCAATTGATTGACTCTGAAACTCCAGAAAAACGTAAGGGGCAGAGGTTTAATTTGAGAATAATCATCAAAATATAATTATTTAAAGGCAAGGCACTACATGAAATCAAAAGAGAATAGATGTAGATTATACTGCTATCCTTACTCCAGGCCAGAGGGACCCCTGTTCTGAGTCCTGTGTTTTAGCTCAGAGAGATTCCATCTGGATTTCTTTCAGTTGCACCTCCCCCCAGGGGAGAAATTCAAGGGGCCCAGAGACCGAGAAGACATGCTTCCCAGACTCCATGGTCCCAACAACAACTTTCCTGATACCCCTAACCCAAATAAGTGGTTCTGAATTCACTTCCAGGGCCCACACAAGTCTCTTCCCTGCTTTGTTCATTCAGGGTTAGAACACACTACAGATGTTGGTATAGCTAGGCTGAAGGTGTGGCCACAGGGCAGCTATTTGCCAGATGGTAGGGGGGTGCGGGACAGGTGGGGAATGAGGGTAGAGGGTGGGGTGGAAACAGTAATGGGAGGGTAGATAGACCTTGGACATATAACCTAATGCACCCGCATGTATACATGCAAGTGCTACCATGGGTGGAAAGGGAAGGGACGCCCCCAGGGACTGGGGAACAGGGACTGGTAGTTGAGGCCCAGGTCTCCTCACACTGACACAATCCAGCAAGAATTTTCTAGGAACCCTGAGAATTATAAATTTGAACCTCGGCTCCAGGTAGTTAGGAGATATAATCTTCAAGATAGAGGATGCAATATATTGCAACAAGTTTGTTAGATTTATTTACAATTTTACATTCTCAAGCCTATGGTATATGGATGTCCACTTATGCTTTTGTCCCGAACTTTGCAGTGTTATGGGCATTCTAGATGGCTAGAAAAGAAAAGGGACAAGAAGATTAAGTCCTTGCAAATTCCAGTATCCAGAAGTCATGATGAAAATAAGTCCAGAGAAGAACGACTGGTAATGGCTTGTCAGACAGGAAAAAAACAAAGATGTTTTAAGTGAAATTTCTTCAAATATCATTTTTTGGTCATGATGTTTTCCAGCGCATTTTAGTAATGTGTTATGTACTTGTATCAGTCAAGGTCTTTGTATTGAGTTACACATTGGAAGATGTGCACATGATGTGTTTTATTTCTCATGGAACATTCTCTAGAGATTGATGTTTTTTAACCTTAACTTTCTATCATGGGAAAATCAAGGCACTATCTCTCTGGAAGGAGGTAAAAGTCCTTATAATTTTACTACAGTTTGTGCTCACTACTATCAGTCTAGCCATATATACAACTTTCTTTTCATTTCTTTAATTTTTCTTCTTTCTTAGGTGTAGACTCTCAAAAGACAGGACCTGTTTTCATATTTGTTGAAACCAAAGTTAAAATTATGTTTCTAGTCAGAGTTATACCACGCCAGCTGCCAGCATATAATTTGAAGAGGGACCAACATCTTTTATTTTAAACAAAATAAATAAAATCCATTGATTTGCAAAAGAAACGAGCAATGAAGTTTCATTTGTAATGAAACTGTCACAACATGATACATTTTTTTCACATACAAATACTATCAAGAATTTAATGAGAATGGTTTTAGAGACAGATATGTTGAGTAAATGAATTCCTGATGCTTACCATTTTTCCTATAATTTAACCCCATTGGTCCAAGTTGCTTTATACACAAATGTGGATAATAATATTTATATTGCAGGAAAAGTTTAAATTTAAAGGCCATTCAGAGTTTTAGTATTTCATTGGATTTGGCACGTCAGGTATATACATGCAATTTTTAAAAAAGATAAAATTATAGAAAGAATGACTTATTAATTAAAAATTAATAAAAATAAGGAGTTTCACATTTCTTTTGAAGAGATTTTATTCAAGAGTGAGGGAAAATAAACATAGAGTAAGTTTACTAGAGGACAAATTCAGGTAGAAGATAAAAATAAAATGGTTTTATGATTGTATTAGTCCATTTTGTGTTGATATCACAGAATACTTGGAACTGGGTGATTTATAAAGAAAAACAAAATTTATTACATACAGATTCTGAGGCTGGGAAGACCGAAGTACATATGGTGATGGTGACAATGACCCACAGGTCTCACATTGCAAGATGGTGGGAGCAGAGAAAGCAGAGAGAGAGAGAGAGAGAGAGAGAGAGAGAGAGAGAGAGAGAGAGAGAGAGAGACTCTCCTGTTCTTTTAAAGCCCTCAGAACCACACCCCTCGCCACCATTTTTAATCCATTCATTACTGCACAGTCCTACAATCCAATCACCTCTTCAAGGCCCCACCTTACAATTATCATAATAGGAGTTCACACCCTGTGAAAAGTAACAGTGGGGACTAAGTTTACAATGCATAAAACTTGGAGGATACAATTCAAGCTTCATTGAGTTTGGGGGGAACATAATTAAATCCACTATAATGATGCATTATATTATGTTCCACTTTTACAACATAAGGGTTACTTATCTAATAGTCACTGTTTCTGTTGGAAATAGGCCCAGAGAGTTTTTAGAGCTTTTGCTGAGGTGCTCAATATGTTGACCAAATTTTAAATTTCTTCAATTAATTGGATGTATCCATATGTGTATTAATTAAGGTTCTTCAGGGAAACAAAAGTAATAGGATATATACTATGTAATATATACTGTATTATATGTTACTGTATAAAATATGTTGAAAGAGATTTATTATAAATAGTTGGCTTACACATTTACAGAGGCAGGGAAGTCCCAGGATCTGCAGTCAGGTCGGAGGAAAGTCTGAGAATCAGTAGAACTAATGGTATAAGTTCCAGTCAAAAAGCTGACAGGCTTGAGACTCAAGAAAAGACAGTGTTTCGGTTTGAGTCCAAAGGTCAGGAAAAATTGATGTCACGGCTTGAAGCAGTCAGACTGGAGGGATTTCTTCTTATTCACAACAGGGTCAGCTTGTTTTGTTTTATTCAGGCTTTTATTCAGGATGAGGTCCACCCACGCTAGAGAGGGTGATAATCTTTGACCAAATATCTGGGTACACTTTGGCCCAGTCAAGTTGACACATAAAATTAACCATTATAATCTATTAAAAATGATTGTGTCCCAACATATTAATTTTTTGGCTTTGGAGTTAAGAAAAATTTCAAAAGTTTGAAAATGGAGGGAAAGAAAGAAAGGGCTCGACATCTGTTTTTTATCAAGGGTCTGCCTTACTCTTTGTATTACAAACATGCCTATTTGCTCTAGATTGGCAAATTCTTCTTACTTTGGAGTGTTTTTTGCCTTCTCCTTACAGCAGTGATATGATTCTCCTCACGAGAAAATCAAGGAGGAACATTAAAATAAGTATCATACTCTGGACAATTTTGTTTTGTTATTCATAGGTGATTTCTGCTGTTATTATTAGGCAGGTCTCTTTTTTTGATGTTGGAGAGATGATTAGTAAGATTACTGAAGCTTTATTCTAATATATCTGAATAAGTTTGCATTGAACTAAAAAGATATCATTAAGTGTTCAACTGACAAAAGGGTAGCTGCCTTCATAATTGCTCTGCATTAAAAGTTTAGTCTTTTGCCTTTGCTCATGAGTTTGCTAAGGCTAAACCTCAATTATAAAATGTCATTGATCAGGATTTAGAATGGAGGGTTTAAGTACGGAGGAAGTAAGCACAGTCAGAAGAAACATCTTCTAACTAAGCAGAGGCAGGCTAAGTATAATTTTACTGAAGATACCTTTATTCACCACATGGTGAAATATGCTAGAAATCACTTGAAATGTATTGTTATTCATCAGTAATACTCGACATTCAGGTTGGGGGCTCAACAAGTCAGTGTTCAAAATGGCATTCATAATTTCATAATTACATCCCAGCAGGCTCAAGTATGCAATGTATTATGATTTCTTTATCATTTGGCCTTGATGTTTCTCTGTCAATAGTAGCCATAATCCAAGATAGCCGCTCTCTACAGGG
The DNA here is from genome assembly GCF_000696425.1 of Galeopterus variegatus. Lineage (NCBI taxonomy): Eukaryota > Metazoa > Chordata > Mammalia > Dermoptera > Cynocephalidae > Galeopterus > Galeopterus variegatus. The sequence goes on along the minus strand of NW_007727809.1, from coordinate 257,711 downwards.
AAAAGTAAGGTTTGATACAGGTTGAGTCAGGTGAGACACAATGAGAAGATAAAATAGAAATGCATGAAGCAGAAGAAATTTATTACTTACAGATCCCAGACAGGTTAGGGGTGCTCATGTGTGGGAAGGAAGAGGGGAAGAAGGGAGAGAACTCTGAAAAAAAGTGGAGCATGCCATTGATATTATATTATTTCCATAACTTCAACTTCAAGCTAAAAGAGCAATGTGGATCTCTTAGTGTGAACAAGCAAGCATTTGAGGGTGTCTTAACTTTTTTTAAATAAGGAATTCACCATGTTAGTTCCCAAAAGCTTGTGTCTGATTTGGTGGCCTGAGCCTGGAATTGGACAATGTTATGAAGATTTGCCACAGGGAACTAGCTGGTGGGTAAGTATTAAAGCAAATTTGCTCCTGGAAAACAGAAATGGGTATTGCTTTAGAAATCATTCATTTTCTCATTTGGATTCAAGTTATGATTTTAGATAAGATATTTTATAACAGCTACAGCAAAAATTAGTTAAAGCAAGTATAAAAGCATCAATATAAGAAGCATTGACGATATTTTACTGTTGTAGAAGTAAAAATCAGCGATGTTTCTACAATCATCCAGACATATAAAGCATAATAAACAATTGAATAATTAGCGGCAGGTAATCTGCCCTTTAGAAAAAAGAAAGAAAAATTCCCACTACTTCACTCAATTAAAATCCCAAGACCAATATTCTTTGGGAATGTCATTAATAGAGAACATTTAGACAAAATATGAGATCAGAATTTTCAGGTGGCCTTGATATAAGGTCAATTTAAAATCATGCCCCATAGCCAGTGCTTTTAGATAATCAGGAAGTTTTTGTCTCATGGTGTTCAATATATAATAACAGTGAGTAGATTATTGGCAGATACAACTTAAATAAAACCTTCACTCTATTTGGTTAGTCTCTCTTTTTTTCTCTCTGTCTCTCTGCCTCTCCCTCTTCTCTTTCATTTTTATCATTATGGTGTTTAGTTAACAAATATTCTTCAAACATTAAGAAGCTATATTAAATACATAAGTAAATGAATTGAATAAATATATGAATATATAAATATAATTAAAATAAGGAATCATTTAATAACAGAATAGGACTAGAACAGTGCTCTGCAGTTTCAAAATAATTTAAATCAAGTCTTTTCTATTTCTCACATTTTCCTATGGTCTCCTCATATAATATAAACTACAATTCTATAGACATGACTTCATTCCACAGATTTTGACATATTAGCCACTCAGTGACTCTCTGGCCACTCAGGTTCTTTCTATCTGAAGTCCTCATCCTCGAGATCCATTTGAAATGCTACCGCTCCTCCTTGGAATTATTTTCTGACAACTCAGGGTGAAATCTTAGTTCACTATGTTTTCAAGTAGATACATTTTCTCCTAATACCAACCAAATTTATTCGTACTTATGGGATTTACGTTTGTTTCTTTTTTTTTACTCTAGTATGAGTTGCTTGAATGCAGAGACAGTATGTTTATTTCCATAGTCTCAATGTTCTTATCGGATCCTCTGAAATGGGTTAAAAACTGAGAGTATTACTAATGCTTTTGTCAACAATCAGTTGTGACATGTGCTCAAAACCCCCAAATGTCAGCTTTAAACAACCTCTAACGTTCTCTCCTCTCTGTAGATTTGGCCTTTGTCTGCACTGCCTTGTATGTCTCCATTCTACTCCTCTCAACACAGAGTAAGAGGAAAGAGAGGGAGAAAATGTGATATATGTAACGCTATTCTGTCTCTCCAGTAGCCAACTCATTTATGTATGAAAATACACTCATATGTACTCTTCCCGTATAACAACTGTCGTAGTTGTCAGTTTCAAAGACTGTTGAGAAGCATGAAGCCTTAAATGCAGTTTGATCAGGCCAGTAGGAGAGTGATCATTCTCTCCCTGGGAAGATTTCTTGCAAAGCCCTTTTATCTGAGACAGATGCCTTTTCTCATGCATTGTTTATTGTAGTGTTTCTTTGCACAAGGAATAGAGCAGATTTATCATTCTCATGCTACAAAATATGTATCAGCACATAAAAATTTAATTTTGCTAGTTATGTGTACATTGTGCTACAGGGATACAGATGCTGCCTTCAGCAGGAGGAGTGCTGTGAGATGCAGTGGCACAGGAGTTCATCCTGCTTTCAGTAAGAGTTAGAGACTAACTTCAAACAAACTAAGACTAAAAAGTTTCCTGTATTGTCTGGAAGACTCATGACTTTGCCTCATCAATACAAAAAAAAAAAAAAAGAGTGACACCAGTTCAGTAAATAGTTTTAATTCAAGAGTGGTCCATATAAAAAGGCCACAAAGTAAATAATGGAATAATGGTAAATGTCTTTAAAAACATTATGAGACATTTGTATACCATAGTATGGCTCCCACTGTCAAAGTCGCTTAGTTATTTAGTATTAACAAGTCAGTTCTTTAAATGCACTGCCAGATTATTCAAAGTAAGCCACAAATACTAATTTAGGTTGTCAAACCAAAGCATTGTAAAAATCCTTGTGTATAAACTAATAATATATCTTTAGCTGCGCATTCAAAAATAAAATAAAATGAATACAGCAAGGAAAGGGGAACATAGATAATTTGTATAAGAAAGAAGTCACAATAAAGTAAGAGCACAAATTACAGAATGTTTTGAGAGTGTAAGAAGTTTTCTCAAACACTGTACATGCAGTTGTATGCTGGTACAATCTTTCTGGTAAACCAACTGGCTTTTTATAAAAAGAATTGATAAAGCATTAATTCTTTTTTATCAGATTATTGAAATTCTAGGAATTTACCAAAAGGAAATAATTATGATTATATTCAAATTTTAATAGATGATGATAATGTGTTTCCCAGAATTACGCATAACAGAAAAGTATAGCTAATGTAAATGTTTAAAAGTAGAGAAATGTTTGAATAAATGATCTTATGGCTATTTATAAATGACTATTGGGCAAATATATCACATATCAAAGAATATTTGATGACATAAGGGATACATAATAACATATTTGGGAAAAGATATTTTACAATAACATTTTTAAAATTAATATTTCAATATGTGGATACATACAAATGAGCATTAATGTATATTTCTATACAGTAGGGTTATGAGTTCAATTTTCTTTACGTTTCCCATATTTTCTAAATATCTATATATAGCACATATTACTGTTAAGAAGAGTAAAAATGCAGTAATTTCTAAGACAATTTTCTATCACAAGATCATGAGCTAGATATAATACTCATAGATTGATTCCAAGAAGCAAATAACTGGAAATAGTAATCAAAGTTCATCAACTTCAGGATAAATATTTAGGAAGGATAAACTTTAATATTCGTATTATTGTTTTTTTTAAGGAAAACAAGATGTTTTGATTATCTTATTTTTTTACCTATTTATAATGTAGTGATAACTGTGTTACAATTCCTTATTTGTCATTGTCTCCTTACCACAAATCTTGAACAGATTATACTATTGAATGCTTTCTTACATTCATGTTCATGCATTGTGCTTTTAGTGAGGTGAGCAGTCCTATTCAGAACACAAACACTACTACATATGAACAGATATTGGTCCTCCTAGCAACATCCGAAAGCAAGCATTTGATTTATTCTGGTTCCATTCAAAAGGTGAACATCCAGTTTAGGTAACATAAATTAAAAGAGTAGCTCAATGTGGTTCCAGAATAATTATGACTTAGTCATGTTTTTATAGGGACAGTGATAAGTGTTGAAATCAATTTGAGCTAGGATAATTAAATCCAAAATCGAAGCCCAAAGAGAGGTGGAAGCTGACACATTTTGAGACATTAGAAACATAATTACATAGAAAAATAGCTTTATGGGCTGGCCCCGTGGCTCACTCGGGGGAGTGTGGCACTGGTAGCGCCGAGGCCGCGGGTTTGGATCCTATATGGGGATGGCCGGTGAGCTCACTGGCTGAGCGTGGTGCGGACCACACCATGCAGAGGGTTGTGATCCCTTACCAGTCCAAAAAAAAAAAAAAAAAACAGAAAAATAGCTTTATTAGTTTGGATTCATTCCTGGAATGGCATTTTTCAATATCTTGTATAGTAATATAAAATCTTTCTATTATAGTCACTCAGGGTAGATATTGAGATGCAAAAAGTACGTAATAAAATACATGTACATATGTGTATGTATACACATACCCACAAGCACATATTTTAAGATATTATTGTATTATTCTAGATATCCTATTATTCTGAATAACACGCATTATTCTGGATAATATTGCATTATTCTGGATAACATGAAAAATGATTATTGTATTAGTCTGGACAAAATCCATATATATTTGATTATTTATTATCAGAAAAACTTACTGGCTATAGTCGGTAGTAATCATGCTTTCCTTACAGTTAATAGTATAAGTTAACATTTGTGCTCTCAACTGTTTGGGTAAAAATAGATAGTACAGGATGAAAATTCATCAACATATAGTTGATTATAACTAAAAGACTAAAGCAAAGTGCTTTTTATAAGGCTTGAATATATATGTGTGTATGTAACACAGTTGAGGGATATGGCACACTACAGCCAGCAATGTAGTAACACTCGCTCCGTATAACAGTCATTCACAAAGTAGGAGAAAGCATGGGAAATTGTATCAACATCTCCAATGCAGGAGAGTGGTTGATTTGACAATGCAAACTGCACTTAAGATCATTTTGATGACTCATATATAAATGTATTTTCTTGCTCCTAAAAAATTTGTGTTTAAACATGAAATCTGAACTCCTAAAAAAAAAGAAAACATTTTTTCTTAGCCTGACATTTAAAAAGTAGATGTATTTTAAGTGCATATACAAATATAAAACAATAAAATTATATTTTACAATTAACAAACTTATATGTAATATAAATTTGAAAGTAGGTGTTTAGTATTCTTATATATTTTCACTCTGGTTATGTATACATGCAAATGTACATGTATGTACACATATGCGTACATGTACACACACGTTCAGACACACTCACACAGAATGAGAAAGGCAGAGTGTCAAGAGGTAGAGATGGAGAAATGATACAAAGAAAGACAGATAAAAAGTGTTTCCCTGTATAAATAATTTTTCCTGTGAAGAAAGAATCCTCTCATTTATTCTTCCATATTTATACATATATGTTCTTTTTTTCACATACTCATTTTAGCTTATTATCAATTTTATGGTAAGTGATGACTTCGGCTTTTGGAATATAATGAATAAAACTTTAATTCTACAATCAACACACAAGCTAAAGTTCTGAAAATTAATGTACAAGTTAAAATTTCAAAAACTAGCTGATGCTTAAATTATGTAAATAAAAAATAAAGTATTATATACTTACATATAATATACCTCATATACATATATAAGTGCAAATGTATCTAAAGGTTAGCATAACTTCTTACCTATTTTGTAAATCCTGATTCTCATATTTTTCTTAAATGTACATACTGTTAGCACTCTTGTATATATTTGTGGCTAATCATAGGAATTAATTCCTGTATTCATCTATTAAGGTTAATGTTAGAACTATTAAAAAGTTAACCTAAGGCAGAAGTCTAATAGTAAACAATTGAATGTGTCACAAAATTATATACCTATTAGTGCTAGATGTCAATTTATTACCTCTCTGCTGCAAATCCAAATTTGATTGCCTGTCTGCAAAAGTGAGGCTGAGTCATCTAAATATTTTGCCATCTGGCATGATGCTAAGTTTGTCAGAAAAGGATACTGGAGTGACATTTCAGGACCTTTTTTCCAGGTTCCAGTGTGCTCCCCTAACAGGCTTCTTCAGCAAACATGGCTTCTCCAGTGTCCAGCATTTGCACTGCATTCAGCTTTTTCAGCACCAAGGTCCAAGTGCACGTTACTTCTCCAGCACTAGACTCCAGAAACTTGTGCAGTTCCTCCAGTGTCTAGCTTTGGCTGAGTAAGTACTTTGTCCAAAGCTCATCTGCATCATATGTGACTTCTCCAGTGCTCGGTTCCTGTAGAACAGGCAATTTCCCCAGAACTGTATCCTTTAGAATACTCGGGTTTCTCTAGAACAAGGCTCCTGCAGTGTGGATGGCTTCTCCAGCACTAAGATTCTGCAGCACACAGTGGTCCTTAGAACTCAGAGGCTAGCAGAGTCCCCTGGCACTCTTTCTTGGGTGGTTTCATAATGAAGTGCCACAGGTGAAACAGGGTTTTTCTAGCTCAGTAGAGGCAGAATTCCAGCAAGTTCTGCCAGCACAGAACCATAGAAACCTCTCTAGTATTCAGTGAGCCTTGGCTATAATACCCTCTTCAACAAAAGTTCCGTCTGAGGCCAAGAAAAAGTTACTTTTCCTTGTGTGCTCCAGCCCAGTCCTAGAGGTAGTGGCTATACCTTATATGTGTGTTCCATATTCTTTAGGGTTCTCTTTACTGCTCTCTCCTCCTTGCTAGCCAATACCTGTTTACTCCAATCCCCTGTTACACTTAATCATTCTTTATATTAAACTTTCCTTGTTCAAATAACTGTGTAATTTGTCTCTCCTGATTGTACCCTAATGGATACACTAATGATAATGAGATTGACTACGATAGATTAAAAATGTTGACATGGTTAATTTCTATTTATTGATTTAATTTTCTATCCCATACATAAACAAGTCATGAAATCCTGAGCACAGTTACAGTCACTTCTGCACCTAATTTTTAAAATAAGACTATTGACTACATAAGCCTGGATCATGATGGTCAGGATGGTAACCACCTGCAAACCACAATATACAGTTGGACAACTCAGGCTCTTTCACTGGAAAACTTAGGAGATGGTATCTGTCTTCAAGTATCAGAAGATCTATTTTGGAAATGAAGAATTAGATTTGCGGTATAATTCCATGAAGGTGGAAGTGGGTAGTATTTATAAAACGACAAATAATAAATGATAATGAAAGACTTCCAATAATTGTCTGGTTAAAATTGAGTAATGATTTGTCCATCACTAGAAATGTTCAAATTAAGTCCAGGTGCCTTGCCTAGTACTCTTAGAAATTACTGAAGGTTAATTTGTATCATAAAGTAGATGCCATTATAATAATTTTCAACTCTGGAAATCATGAATCTATATATCTCTGACCATAATAATGTGATTGATATATACATTTTGCAAAATAGTTTGTAAAGGATGTTATCAAGGAGTTTTTATGTAATTTTGCAACTTTGGTTAACATTTATATATTTCTTCTGATCATTTTTGGTTATGTAGGTCAATGAAAAGAAGGGTGTTTATTCAAATGTAATTTTGTAACTGAAGTTATAGTTCAGGCTTTCAATAGCAGTAACAATAAAATGAGAGCAAGAACTCATATAGGATTTAAATAATAAGATATTGTAGTACAAAGTTCTCTCCCTGAATATTACAAGGCTGGTATAATCTCATATAAAAAATTATTTTTCTTTAATTACTTTATATTATTCTGTTATGTTTATTGGAAAAATGGGCACTGATTAAGCTCATGAGACCTGTAAGTCACTGCTTAAAGTGTTAACTAACAATTCAAGCACAATAGTGTTTGAGTAAACTTTAGAAGTAATTTAAGGATACTACATAAAATGAACTAAGCTGGCATTTCTCCCAGGTGCTGAAGTGACATGAGAGCTTCAATGAACAAAATCAGTCAGGAATCTGATTTCACTTTTTGTCCTTGCCACTTGTGCCATTTTAAATACTTATATCATTCTTGGGCATTGATGCATTTCTAACTTTTATGGAAATGCACTATCTTATGATTCATCAGCATTATTATGTACTGCCCTTAAATGTTCTTTAAAGCTCTTTCCTATTTTATTTTCAAATTCAGAAATTCAGACCTTTTCAATTTCTATGTAACTGTTTCAATTAACTTCTAACTAAGTAGCTACAGACATCTGAGTTTGCTTGTTAATTTATTCCATATCAATAGTCAACTTAATAATTCAGGGCATGCAAAATATTTCTAAACTGTCTTACACGTACCCATGTATATATTTATTTACCCATATGAATATTCAATCAATCTTTATTTAATGCCTGTTATATGTCAAGAGTTATTTTAACTATTAGTTATGCAAAAGTCAAAGTTATATTGTCTTCACTGATAGGAACTCCCATCTAGTTTGAAAAGTTGATTTCTAAAGGTTAAAGTATAGAAAAATAGTCGTAGACATCATATGTTTTATTTGCTATGGATTATGGAGAAAATGTAAAAAGAGCTAGGGTCAGAAGGTCAAAGTATCATTTAAATAGACTTTACGTAGACTTTCAGGAGAAGGCATAGGACAGGGGAAACCTTCTGGATAAAATATTGTGCATGAAAAAATTATGGCTACAGTTAGCCTGAAATGATTGGATGCTAAGGTACTAGTGAGAAAGTGAGGTGAGATGAATCTAGGAATTTAGGTACATGTTAGGAAGTGAAGCACCAGCGACCCTAGTCCAGACCCACTGTATGACATTTTTTGTCTTTATAGGGGAAAAACCAGTATCCTAATTTATGTTAAAAATAAACAAAGAAACCTTCTAATTCTTCCTTTATCCTTCCTTTACCTTCAGATGTGTCATAGTCATTACAGGAAACAGATGACACACTCCAAATGAATAAATTTGAGAAGCATTTAGTAAGAAATGATTTAAAAGTGAAGGGAAGAAATAGAGGCAACCATAGGAATAGACAGTGAGACACTGTACTCCAAGACAGTGAGATGTAAGAGTAAGCATGATAGGAAACTTTAGGTGAGAGGAACAGTCAGAGCAAGAGAAAGAGATACAGAATGCATAACCCAAACTTATCTTACACCCTTCCACTTATCTCCTACCAGGTCTATGTTTGTGCCTATTTGCTGAATTGCTATGGTCTGAATGTTTGTATCCTCCCAAGATCCATAAGTTGACCACTAAACTCCAAGGTGATGGTATTAGGAGGTTGGACTATGAGGGAAAAGCCTTTATGAATGAGACTAGAGGCCCGAAAAACCACAGAAAGCTAGCTAGCCCCTTCTACCATGTGAGGTTACAGTGGAAAGACTGCTGTCTAGGAAGTGGGGCTTCTCAAGACACCAAATCCCCTGGTGTCTTGAAGTCCAGAGGGACAAACAACAGTTCCCTATCCTATGCAATGTCCAAATCAACAAGAACTTTTAAATTTCCCTACTAAATTTCTCTATTATCTCTGCATAAATATATATGCAGAGTTAAGAATTTGAGTGTTATTCTATACACAAATGGAGTTAATTGAAGGTTTTCTAAAAAGAAAATGACATGCTTAAATTTGTATTTTAAAGTCAGCATTTATAACCTTTCTAATGTGGAAGATGGGTAGAGAGGCACTGGCAGTCAGTAATCCAAGCGAATGACAATACATGTATGAATAATGTGAGTGGCATTGAGGGCAGATAGTAAGGAGGGAATAGAATATCATCAAGAGCTAAGTTAAGAGTGTTTGCTAAATAGTTTTGTGTCTATGTCTGAACAAGAGTGTTTGTGTGAGGAGCCATGGTGTTAGTAAAGTATAAAATTGAAATTGATTTCAGAGATTTATGTTGGAGTGATTGGTCATGACATTGGCCTAAATACAGGGGGAAAAAACCACATCTGGTTCTTCTGGAGATGAAAGTAAATTCAGTTGGAATAATGAATTTGAGATGGCTATAAAATGTGCAGAGGGTGATTAGTGATTAGTAGTAAGAAATATGTGTCTACAGCTCAAAATAGAGATTCAAACTAAGATATAAATTGAAGTTGAAACTATAAAAACAAATAAGATTGCCAGGGTCATCTCTTGTAAAGGAAAAGAGTCATATTTGTATTATTCAAATTTACTGGATGTAAGAATAAGAAATAAAAGATAGAATGATTTAAAATAAATAAATATAAAATGTTTATTATTCACAGATGACCCAAGTATATAGGCAGAAAATCCTAAAATTGCTAGAGGAAAAAACCCTACTAGATCTAACAAGTAAACTTAGCAATATTGCAGAACACAAAATCAATTATAAATCTATATGCTAGCAACAAAAATTCAGAAAATAAAATTTAAAGTATTTTACTTACAATAGCATCCAAAAACATAAGATACTCAGGATTATATTTAATGAAAGTTGGTCAAGATGATGCCAGAGGAGAGGGTCTGGAGAGGCCCAGTAGCCAGCCTTAACCCACTCCATCCTCTTACCAGGTTCTTGACTCTGCCACAGGAAAGAATTCAAGAGCAGATTCAGGGTAGAAAGTGAGAACAGGTTTCATGTAATGAATAAGGGATACAGATTTCACAGAGGATGTGCAGCCTAGCTCTGGAGACAGAGCATGGCCAACAGCAAGTTTAACACAGAAGTAAGAAATATACACTTAAAGTTTAGTGTAGAGCGCAGGCTGGCTCAAGAGAGTGAGCAGCCACCTGCTAAAAGTAAGCTTAACACAAAAGTAAAGCATACACACCTCAGCCAGCAAAGTGTGGGTTGGCCCCAGCAAAGTGAGCAACAACCCTGCCTTCTGCCAGGATTCAACTTTTATATTTTTGCTATCTAATACGTATTTATGCTATGCAATGAATATTCAACTAAGGGGGTGTTTCCCAGTTATGTAACATAGTCTTCCACATGTTCATTTTGTCTCTTTTTTGGGTATGTTCATTGGTCAAATTCTATGAATACACTGGACATATTCAAGAATATTATGTGCTCTTTAGCAACCCTAGTGGAAGGTCATTCAAAGTATACACTACACTTCACTGAGCATGCTCAGCTATTAAGGTTATATAAACCATTTCTACTGAGCATGCCCAGCCACCTGATTTACATAAGCCAGACCCTTGTGGTCTCAATTTCTCTGGGTTGATGCTGAAAATAGGTCCGACAACCACAAAATAACTCTCCTCTAAGGGAGGGCATAGATGAGGGGCCTGAGACCTTAAGGAGTAGCTTGAAACCTAGAGTGAATCCTGAAAACTAAACTCAGAGAAACTGAGCACCCCCTATATCAAAGATCTTAACATAAAACAAACAAACAAACAAACAAACAAACAAAACTTTAGAACATGGCTGAAATAATTTTTTAGAAATCACAAATAAATGAGAGATATACCACATTTATGAATTAAAAGGCTCAAAATTGTTAAGTTGTCCCCCAAATGCTCTACAGATCCAATGCAATTCCAAACAAAATCTCAGTAGGCTTTTTTTGTAGATACTGGCAAACTAATTCCAAAATTTGTATAAAAAAGCAAAAGCCCTAGAATAACCAAAACAATCTTGAAAGAATACAACAAAGTAGAAAGATTTTATCTTTCTGACTTCAAGCTTTGCTATTAAGTTACAGTTAACAAGCCAGTGTGGAGTTAGCAAAAGGAAAGACAAATCTGTCAATGATACAGATAGCTCAAAAATAGCCCCCCCATGTATAGTCAAATGATTTTTTTTTCAAAAGCATCAAAACAGTCCAAAGAGGAAATAAATTTTCTTCAGCAAATGACATTGGAATCACTGAATATCTATATGAAAAACAAAACAAAACAAACAAACAAACAAAAACCCTTAACCTTTAACTCACACAATACACAAAATTATCTATCAAGATTTATCTTGAATTCAAGATCTCACATTCAAGAAGTAAACACGAAATCTAAAAGCCAGAAAACTATCAACCTTCTAGGAAAAAAAAAAAAAACATAAAATATATTTGTGAATTAAGGTAGGCAAACTTTCTTTTTCATAAAGAAATAGTTACTTCTATACCATCAAAAGTAAAAAAATCTTTTCAACATACTCCTGTAAGAAAGTAAATTGGCTAGCTAGTAACTGGGAAAAATATTTTAATACATCTGACAAAGTATTTGCATCTTTCATATATAAAGAACTCTGACAACTCCTTAATAAAATTACTAACAATGTAACATAGTCTGCAAAAGTCTTGAACTAATACTTTACAAAAGAGTAGAAAATGTAAATGGATAATAAGAACATGAAAAAAATGCTTAATATCATTCATCAGTAAAACTCAACTTAAAACTGCAATGAAATATATTGTAGAATAGCTGTAGCAAAAAAAAAAAAAAAAAAAAAAAGCACTATCCAATATTGTCAAAGACGTGGATCAAGAGGAAATTTCAAACAAAATGGTACAATCACATGCATATAAAAACCATTGTGCAAGAATATTCGTTGTCATTTTTTTCATAATAGCCCCAGATTGGCAAAAACCCTGGTATCTGTTGACAGGAGAATCCCATTGCCGGTCAGTAAAAAAGACAAAAAAAAAAAAAAAAAAAAAAAAAGCACTATCCAATATTGTCAAAGACGTGGATCAAGAGGAAATTTCAAACAAAATGGTACAATCACATGCATATAAAAACCATTGTGCAAGAATATTCGTTGTCATTTTTTTCATAATAGCCCCAGATTGGCAAAAACCCTGGTATCTGTTGACAGGAGAAAGGATAAGCAACGACGGCATATTCATTAGGTGGAATAATATTTTGCAATTTACATAACAAACTGCTGACACTATGCAGTAGATCTCGAAACAAAGTGAGTGAAAGAAAAAAGACACAAAATGGTATATTTTATAGGGCTCTATTTATGAGAAGTTCTAGAAGAGGAAAATGGTGATTGCAATGGGATCAGTGGTTGCCAGAGTGGGGAATATGAATTGTCTGGGAGATAATACAAAAAGACTTTCTAAGGTGATAAAAATGGTCTATATTTTGATAGAGGAATGAGTTACAAAAATGTACACATTTGCCAAAACTAATCTAATTATACACTAAATAGATACATATTTTATTGCATGAAAGCCATGCCTCAAAAATAAAATTAATTGGGTATTTCATCGTTTATTTGGCATAGGAGAGATGTATTCTATATGTCCTCTTCAACCAATCTTACATATAAACAACAAAAACCCACAAAAATTCTTCTTGTATCTTATGAATGGTTTATATTTTTTAGAAACCACTCATTACTATTATGGATTTTTGCATGAAAGATTATGACATGGCAATTCAGGATATGTTAAGTACCTTCACTTGCATATATGTTCATTATTATTGTTTAATATAGCAATTCAAATGTAATTAGATCAAGAGAAGAAGCAAAACGATAGTCTGATTGGCTCTAAAATATTCTCCCATATCTGTGTTAAATATTTAAGAAAAATGGTTGTCGGAATAAGCCATATTTCAATGTGGTTTTGAAATATTATTAAAATATTGGCTGCTATGGTTATAATTAAACTAGATTTTTCAAAGAGTAATCTAGATTTCAAATTCAAAGTACACCATTAAAGCTGGAGGATCGTATAATTTTTAGAATAGTTTATTAAAAGAAACTCTAATATTCCAATAAGTGTTTTACAGAAGATGACAAGGAAGTAAAGAAGTATGTTTAAGATTAATTATAAGATTTTGTCTCAATAAACAATTACTTACCCATAGGATTGCCATTATTCCCTTTGAGGTGAGGTGTTATGTTAATCTTTAATTGGTTTGATCATTGTGAATGATGTACTTCGTTCTAGCTTTTTTATTTGTAGCTATACAATACTGTAACAGTGCACACCAACAATAATTATCTACTTGTTAAATACACATGATACCTATAAACCAATGACTTTGAGAGGACAATATTAGCAGTGGTAGATTTCAATTACACAAGATAAAGGAAATATTTAGGATGATTTTTGAGTATGTATTTTAAATGCCAGTCATAAGGAAACCAGAGGTGTGTTTAACCCACTCTTTCCTCTGCAAATATGGTTTTCAATGGAGAGCTAATAGGAAGATGGGAAAATTTATCAGTAGTTGTGATGGTTGATTTTATATGTTTACTTGACCAGGCCATGAGGTGCCCAGGTATTTTGTCAAAGATAATTTCAAGTGCATCTGTGAGAATGTTTTTGGATGAGATTAACATCTGCAACTGTAGACTGAATAAAGCATATTGCCCTCCCTAGCATGGGTGGGCCTTATCCAGTTAGTTGAAGGCCTGAAAAGAACAAAAAGGCTGATTCTCCCTGGGGAAGAAGGAACTCTTCCAGCCTGACTGCTTTGAGCTGTGATATCGATCTTTTTCTTTTCTGATCTTTGGACTCATACTGAAAGATCAGCTCTTCTAGTATCTTGAGGCCACTGGCTTTTTGATTGGAACCACACTGTTAGTTCCCCTGGTTGTTTGGCCTCCCTCCTGGGTCTCCAGTTTGCTGACTGCAGATCCTGGGACTTCTGAGCCTTATAATAGTGGAAGTGAATTTCATATTATAAATTTCTGCATGTCTATGTATATTCTATTGGTTCTATTTCTCTAGAGAATCATGACTAATAGAGTGGTAATATTTTGGAAGAGCAAAATCCTGTACAAAAGAAAAAGGAAGCCTATATACCTCCAAATAGCAGACTTAGAACACTGCTACCCCTTGTACTTTCTACCTCAAAACAGATTCATAGATAAGAATTGGGTCTATTGTACTCTCCTACACAGATCCTAGGAAGGGTCGTGATGGTAGTGAAAACAGAAATATGGGAGAAACTTAACTGTTTATGCACACAGAAAGGATCCCTGTTCTTCATGATCCTTTCTTCATGATCCTAGTGTTCTTCAGAACAACACTAAAGTTTGTTCAGACTTAAGTTGACTCATTGCAATGTCCCTTCCTTCAAAGTTAGACTTTATGCAATGTATTAAATGAGAGTGACCTTGACTTTTATTTATTTTGAATTAGATTGTACGTGTTCAAGTTATAGAAAACAATCTAACAATTATAAACTCGCTACTCAGATTAAGTAATAAAGCTTAAGTTCAAGCTCCCTGTGTATCTCTCCCTGTACACATTATCCCTCCTGCCCCACTCCCACCATACGAAAGGTAGTTATCACCTGGAATTTGGCATACATTAGTCTCATAGGTGTTTTCATATTCTGTGCCATATTAACACCAAAAGACACATGGTACAATTTTGGTTGTTTTTAATCCTTGAAATATATTTTAATACCTATGTCCTTTTGCAACTTGCTGTTCTTCGCTCAATGCTGTATTAGTGACATCCCTCCCTGTTGATACATGCTGCTTCTCCACCTTAGTTTTGTCCAACATTTGATAGGGACAAGCTGGTGAAATTCTATTTTGATTATTTTGCTTTTTTTCTTTTCTCCTTTAGTGAAATTGAAAGTGCCCCAATGAGTATTTCAGGCATTTTCTGAGTGAGAGCACTGACTTTGGCAAGAGTTTGTATGCCACAGTTGTTTTCCTCTTTCAGAGCCAAGCTGAAGTGTTAATTACTTATTCCAACTGGCAGTCTTGCAAAAATTTCTTTGAAAGCAAGGGCTAAAATTGCGAAGATAGTAGCTGTGAAACAAGAATAAGACAACCCACATTTTCACCAAACAAGGTAACAAAAATGGAGTAAAGCAGTAATCCTAAAATTGACCTGAGGTCTTAAACAGAACAAAAGGAAATATATTTAAATTCCAAAATGATTGAAAGTGGTATAGATAGAATATGATTCTATAGTTCTGCTATTTAATCTAAATTGAGGGCTGACACTTTTTCCAGCTTACGGAATGTAGGATGTTTTTGGAGACAGTACCAAAGAATGCTAAGTGAATCAAGAATTCTCCAGCCTTCATCTGTATGTCCAGAGAGTGTGTACTTTCTGTGCAGAAATGGAGCAATGATAATAATAATAATAGCATTATTTGAATGCTTATTCTGAGCCCAGAAGCATTCTAAATACTTTATGTATAACCAATTTATTCCTCACAACTATCCTATGAAGTAGAAATTATTATTTTTTCATTTTACAAGTGAGAACCTTGAGCACAAGGAACCCAGCTGAAAAATACAAATCTTAGGGGGAAAAAAAAAAAAGCCAAAGTTAGGATTCACGGTAGAATTTGCTCATTTTATTCAGATGCTATTGACCAACATTTTGTATTAATTCCTAAGCAGAAAATCCACACTGCAGGAGTAATGTCATTTAGATATTCTGAAGACTGAGCTAGATTTTCCAGATATACCAAAATAAAGTGAAAAAAAATTTGTGTTTGATTAGACAAGAATTTGTTTTAAATCTAGATCCAGGATCTAGTTGCAGGACTGACCATCACTTTTTCTCATTTTTAGAGTAAAATAAAATAGTACAGCAACATTTTTGTGATAACTAAGTAAGTTAAAATATACAAAGTCATGTTGGGTGGGGTTCCAGAATTAGAAGTAAGACCCAAAACTGAGAACAAAATGTGTGAAGGACCCAATGTCGTGAAATTAGGAATTATCAGCTGTTAGAGTAGCTAAAATTCCAAAGATAATCTTAAGGTACCATTTAAACAGAAGTAGCTCTACCATGACCTGTGTCATCAACTGGATGAATAGAAGTGTAAAAATGGAAGGAAGCCAGTGACAGCCTTTGGGTTGGGTACAGTTTATGAAAAGAAGGTATCCCCTCATCTTTTGTTCTACAAAGGAAAAAAAAAAAAAAAAAAAAAAAAAAAAAAAAAAAAAAAAAAAAAAAAAAAAAAAAAAAAAAAAAAAAAAAAAAAAAAAAAAAAAAAAAAAAAAAAAAAAAAAAAAAAAAAAAAAAAAAAAAAAAAAAAACTTCAAGAGACGAGCTCATGAAGTCTGTGATTACCTGTCCAAAGAGTCCGATGTTTATTCCCTGGATAAATATCTGCTTACTCACTAAATAGGCTTATCTTCTCAGGGATTCCAAAAATGGACAAAACCATGGGCAAGATTTAGCAGGTGGAATAACAAGAGGAAGAGGAGGAAAGAACCCCCACCACCAAAACCCACCTCCAAAGAGTCACAGATAATTGATCCATCTCCTGTCCACAGGGTTCAGTGTTGTGGGTCATAAAGGGGAGTAGCTAAAAGTTTTCAGTGGAGAAAACTAGCGTAGAGCAAAGAGGCACTTGCTTAACTTGACATGGAGCTTCCAGAAAAGGCAGTCAGAAATATGTTCAAGCTGTCAATGCACCAGTATTATCTGTTCAGACTACTTAGGATTCGGTCTTCATCAGCAGAGTTGTCTTATGCCACCATCAGTCCAACTGAACCCACAGAAAACTAAGTAAAATCCACAGAAGGAAATTAAAACCCACAGAACTAGAAAAGCAATTATGAGTAACCAAGGAGCAGACATCGTATTTACTACAGAGAACCAAAGAAGGAAATGATGTTTGTTTTCCCTCCACAGTTTTCCCTTCATAACCTGAATGGAAAACTTAGGGAGATAAGAGGGCAGATGAAAGAGCAAAATTTTGGCTCCCGGTAGACTCCAGGCTGCTCAAAGCCGTCAGTGGAGCTTGCACAGGTGGGGGGTCAGAGTGAAGAGAGGAGAGCTTTGAATGAAATGTGAAAGTGAAAATATGAAACAAAAACAGTAATCTTGTAAGATCTAACAGTATCTGTTTCAATAATCTTAAGTATCTATAACGTATAGAATTAAACTGAGATTCCATTAAGGAACTCAGCTACCCAGAGGTAATGTGGGAGGACTGATGGAACATTGCTGTTAGCCATTACTGGAGAAATAACATAAGTGAGTCTTCAAACACCTGCAAGTTAAAATTACATACTTAATCAGTATGACAGGTAGTCAGCTATTGCCTCCCACTCTGAACTCAGCTTCCTATACTCCGTTTTGTGTTGCTGGGGTGGGGGCTGTGGACACTACAGTTCTCATTCATCAGATGGCTCCTTGCAATGTTTTGCCAGTAGGGAAAAATAGAGGGCAAATGAAAAATTGGAGAAGGGAAGAGACTTGCCTCCTGTTTGCTTGATATGCTGTCAGCATCGCCTCTGGATTATCTCTTCTGATTTCCATTCATTTTAATTCTAGCTTTCTTGGTAATCTCGGAACCAGCTGGACAATGCCATTTCCTCGGAGGTTTGAGTCACAGATTCACAGGACGCTTCTGCCAGATTCTGTTCTGGTTTCTAATATTTCCAAGTTTTCTCTGAGGGATATTTGCTTCATAAAGTTACAATGACTGTGTTAACTCAGTGTGATCATTTTACTTTTCTAGTTTCCAACACTAGTTATACTGTTTCTTGTAATAACCTTTTTTCTTAAAAAGCTGGTATTCTTTTTTTTTTTTTTTTTTGGCTTTCTTGATTGGATCCTGACTAATACAACAAGGTACAGTAGCTACAGGCAGAACATTGGTTTCATAGTACAGCCATGAAGATTTTTACCCCAGAAATTACTTTCTATTCACTACATAAAAAAATGTATATGTATACAGGATATATACATATTTTTTATCAATTTATACATCACTATATGTGTGTATGCAGAGCGATATGCATATCATGTTTGTGTATGCATATGAAAGAGAAAAAATAGGGGAGCATTACTTTTAATAATGGTAAAAATATTTTAGGGTTTAAGATTTTTATACTGAGTTTGTTTAGACAAATGGTGTTAGCAATCCACGTATATCATTTGATAATCATGGATTTCCATATTCCTGCATTTGCAAACCTTATAACTAGTAACAATAGCAATATGCATTTCTGTGCATTCCAAGATATTTCTAGTCATTCCATAAAAACCTTAAAGTTTAATTAATACATAATTAAAGAATGTGTTTTATAGTCATGTCTCTGAGCTTGGTAACGTTTCTCCTGTTAGAATTGATGCCCCACTGCTGTGCCATTGAAGAGCATGGCTACAACTTTATAAAATCATCCCTGTTTGGAAATGTAAATTTCCTGGTGTTATATTTTCATCTTCATCAGTTTTAATTAGGTTTTATTTCCTGGCTTAATATATTTTCCTATTTTACCTTATCATGGTTTTCTTTTATTCTGATGGTTTTACATTCCTTGATGAACAGCCCAGCTATGTCCTGAGGATGATATGAGCTCCAGTTGTTTAACAAGGTTGAAATATCATTCTGCAGCAAGGAGACAGATGCTGCTTATGTCACCCCAATGCATCTGAAGTCTGTAATCTTTGAGCATTTTAGATTTTTGTACCTGGAACCCCTGGGTAACAATTAGTTTCTAACAACTTATTTCAATCTTCTTATAGCAATCTCTGATCACTCATAATTTTATCTATTCACATAGAACAATACATAAAAAATGAAACAGACCTATCTTTCACCACCTGTAACCTCTAAGCGAGCAAAATTTTCGATTTATCATTATTCTGCTGCTCCATACAATATAAACAGAAGTTTACTTAACCAGTTGCAGAGTGCTGTCTGGAAAAAAGAAAGTGTCAGTGGATAAAACAAGAAGAAAACAAAATAAAATAATAAAGAAAGGAGGAAGAACCTTGAAAACCAAAGATTATTTGCTGTTATGTAAATACATGTTCATCTCTGAAAGAAGATCCACATATGCAGATATATGCGAGTACGGTTGTATACAAAATCTAAAATCCTTATATTCCTTTTCTATGTGCTTTAGTACAACTACTATGGCATCAACTACTAGAATCTACTATGACAGTTATGGAAATACGTTAACAGTTTTTAGTTAGTATTCTGTCTCACCAAAACTTAGTGTGGTATGTGAAAGCATGTCCCATATCCTACACTTTATATGCCTAGGGGCTAGCATATAGTAATTATTTTATAGACATATAGTAAATTATATGTAGTAAATATATGTATTATTGACTATTTGTTGAACAAATATACAGTTTGCTATTTAATTATTCATTTATTCATCTGTTTGTTGAATTTTTACTAAGTACCCAGTTTATGTCAGGCATAATAAGTATAGCAGGGGAAACAATAACAAAAATACTGACAAAAACTTACACCTTCATGGTGCTTATATTCTAGTGGGGTGATACTGACACTATCCAATAAATAAGTGAATATATAATGTATTGGATGGTAACGAATATCATGAAGAAGAACAAAGCGAGCAAAGTAGATAGGGGAGGTGTGTGTTTATGTGTGTGTGTGTGTGTGTGTGTGTGTGTGTGTGTGTGTGATGTGCAATTTTTAAAAGGGTTCAGGAAAACCTACAGAGAAGAGGCTTTTGCATAAGCACCTCAAGGAGATGGGAAGAAATGAGTCTTATAAATAAAGGTGAAGGAAAGGTCAAGTGCAGAGATCCTGAAGCATCAGAATGCCAGGAGAACTTGAAGAATAGTGAGGAGGCCTGTGCATCTGAAGTTGAATGAGCAAGAGAGGTGTATAGTAGAAGGTATCATCATAGAGGCAATTGGGACCCAGCTTCTGTAGTTTCCTGTTAGCACAGTTGTAGATTTCACTCAAAATAAATTTGGAAACCATGAAAATCTATTTAGCAGAGGAAACTTAGCAGATTAAGGGTAGAAGCAAGAGGTTGGGGAAAAGGCTATTGCTTGACAATAGGATAGCAGAGATGATTATGAAAAATATTGGATTCTCTGATATCTTGAAGGTAGTTTCAACAGAATTTGCTGATGAATATGATATGGCATATGAGGAAAGGAAATGAGTCAAGGAATATAAATACTAGCTAACAATCACCTATAATGAACCTATCACTGTATTAAGTGTTTAACCTGCTATTATGTAATTTAATTTTATAAGAAAAATCTTGTGGTAGAACTCACTATTTTTCTCATCTTACAGATGAGGAAATTAAGATATCTCAAGGAGCTGTATCTTGCCCAAGTCAAAAGCTTTCTGGTGACAGATCCTGGATTTCAACCCAGGCAGTCTGTCTCCACTGTCCAGTTCTCAGGTACTGGGCTCTGTGCCTCTCCATGACGCCATCAGCACGTTTGTTTTGAGAAACTGAAAGTGTATACCTGGTGTTGAGAAATTTGTGGAAAACTGGAAGAGACTTTGGGTAGATAATCAAGAATTTGGTGTTGGAGATGTTATGCTGAAGATATCAAGAAGGGAGATGGATACACAGGTCTCCGAGTAAAAATGTGAGCTCAAGTTGTAGAGATAAAATTTGGCATCATCAGAGTGTGGGTGGGATTTAACATTTAACAGGCAAATGTCTTACAGGAAGAGAGCCAACTGTTCTGTTGCTGGGTTTACTCCCCACTGTACTATTATATTTTTTAAAACCAGATAAAGGAACAATATTAGCAAAAACAGTAACAACAAAGAAGAAGAAACAGCATTTGGAGCATATTATTATTTTCATGGTAGAAATGTTTCCCTTTGAATATATATTACAGGTCTGCTTTTCTTTGTGCTTTCCTGTGGCTTAAATGTTTAAAACAATTGTGACCGGGCCGGCCCGGTGGTGCACTGGATAGTGCACCGCTTGGGAAGCGCGGCGGCGCTCCCACCCGAGGGTTCGGATCCCACATACGGACCGGCTCCCGCTCACTGGCTCAGCGAGGCGCGGGAGCAACGCCGAGGTTTGCAATCCCGTTGCCGGTCCCTGGTCCGGTACGGGGGCAACACTGAGGGTTGCGATCCGTTGCCGGACACGGAAAAAGACAAAAGAAAAAAAAAAAAAAAACAATTGTGACCCCTAAGTGTCTTTTTATTCTCTTTTATTATGATGTATTAAAATAAAATCACTTTGAAAGTGAAATTAATTTTTCACTTTAAAATTTATGGGAATGAAAAGGCAGAGATTTCCTTACTAACAATGATAAGATAATTTGAAAACAAATTCATCATCTCACACTATGAACTAGTTGTGGAATTCAATATAAGGTTAATCCTTATGCAACCTCCATTCAAGATGTATGTCACAGAAATATGAGAAAATCTGATTGTAGCACTGTTTCATTTGCCATACAATTTTATTGCCTGAAAACGATGAAATCTATAATGAAATTCTATTTTATTTATCCAAGACATTAGAGTAAATATTATGCACCATTGTCTAAGCACATTGCAAATATTAACTCATTTTACCCTCTTGATAATTCCATATGATAGGAAGTCGATTATTGCTAATTTAAAGATGAAACAAAATGGAGATACAGAGATGTTAAGTTTGCTTGGAAACATACATGTAGTAACTGATGGGGCCAGGATTTGAACCAAGGCAGATTGGTGTCAGATCCATGCCTTTCGTCTATATGAAAATGTTACTCTAATTGATCACTGACATTGTTTATATTACCTTACTTTTATGCTAATAACTTGGCTGTATATATTAAGGATTCAGGAAGAGAGATCTGCATTTTAACTTGACTAGGCTATTGATGACATATTTATTTTATTCAAGTTCAAGGCAGAGGCCTTGCTTTATGCAATGCTCTTCATAAATTCGTAAACCTACTCATTCTTATGCTTTCTTTTCCTGTCCCCACCTCCTAGAGACTGAGGGGAGTAGGTGTAGTTAACTACATTTTCTTCATTCAGAAGCACTATTGATAGTCTAAATGAGAAAAAAAATTAAGAAGTCTTTTAATCTAATTCAATATTTTTCTTGGGTAGGAAACTAAAGCAGAACATAATCCAAATTCATTCAGACAACACTTGGTTCAGTGAGGAATTAATCTAGAACAGGGTCAGTGATCTTATTCTGTACAGGTCAGATAGTAAATATTCTAAGCTTTGCAAAGCACATTCTGTCTGACCCATATTCTTCATTGTTTGTCTTAGAACCTTTAAACTTTAAAAATCGTTCTTTGTTCTAAAGAATGTACAAAATCAGTCTGCAGGTATAATTTGCCCACTTATCACAGTTTCCACACCTCTGATCTAGATGCACACTTTCAAAAATTGCCAGTTCCAATTTATATTGTGATTGTGAATCTAATTATTCTTTCCTTCCTTCACGTAACTTTCTACAAATATTTATTATCACATAGTACTTGCTGAGCCTCATCCTCGATGCTGACGATACAATACTGCATCAGGCAGACCAAGGCTCTATTCTTATCGAGTTTTCTCTTCTGTACAACAGAAAATAAAAATATCTAAAAGTAAATAAAAATTAAAATTAAAATATTAATAAGTACAGTGAAGAAAATACAAGGCATGAGGATAGATTGAACTTGGAAGATAGGGTCTACTTTATCTCGGGTGGTTAGGAAAAGCCACTCTGAGAACATGCCATTCAAACAGAAATATGAAGGAACATGAGCAGAACAAGGAAAATAATGCACAGCTGATATGCAGAGTTGTTGGCTTTAGGTGAGTAGTCTAATACCAGAGGCTGGCACGTAAAGGCAACATAATGCTATGTTCTCTTTGTTGAGGGGCCAGGCTGCTGATAGCTGGCAATGTAGACTTTTTGCACTTGTAGTTTGTGGGTGAAAGAATTCAGTCAACTAAAAATCCTGATTCAGAGTCGAAAGTGTTCAAGAAAGAGGCAAGAAGCAAACCAATATTTCTGGACCATAGTTAATTGAGCAGGGTGATGATAAATGAAGTTGGGGAAGTAGCAATGACTCTATTATGGGATTTGCAATTAATTTTAATTGCAATGGTAAATAATTGCAGGATTTAAGCAAGGGAGGAATATTATGAGTCATGCTTTAAAAAACAGTACTCTAGAGAACGTAATATAAGAATGCAAGAGTGGAATTTAAAAATGTAGATGTAATCGCCAAAAAGAAAAAAATATATACTTTAAGAGCTGCTATTTATTATACATTCTAGAATTGCAGGCTTCTTTCAAAAACAAAAAAATTAAAAAGGGAAGGAGAATGCTTTTGTATTATAAACATGAGAAATACCCCAACAAGAGATCTCTTATCTTTGACAACTTTTGTTTTCCAAAACATTAGAAATTGGCAGATTCTGGAAACTCAGGTGGCACCCCAAGTTCTATTGATTTTCTTCGGGTAATTAATTTGTGTGCCTTAATAAAAAATTATTTTATGATATTTTTACTTAAAATTGGAAAAGCCTAACAATAGTTAAAAGAACATTTGATGTGCACCGATGACTCTCCTTCCTTTGAATCTATTGATTTCTGGCATAATAATAAGCATAATTGATGTATCTTATTCAAAAGGAAAATGAGGTTTTGCTTGTTTGTCTTTCTGAAATTATGCCTGCATATTAAACGGAAATAAAGAGGAAATAAGTTAGGAAAGAATAAAAACAGGAGAAAGAAAGTAATAAATAGAAACAATATTAATCAATTTCTGACAAAATAATTATTTAAATTGCTATTTATGTGGGGCACGTTTGCTCGATGTAGTAATGGGAGCTAAGCTTATACATGTTGTCGTATGCATTTAGTTACTTAATAAAAACTGATTTTAAATCTGTTACTCTTCTAATGTTCTCTTCATTAATAAACACCTAAGTGGTCTAACTGCTTCTATCCCTTACTCCGGTACATTAATGTAATTTCTCCACATAGTAACTATTAGTGAGGGTCATCTTTTCAAATATCCAACCACACATTTAAAAGTCTGCTTAAAATTCTTCCATGTAGTTCCTAAAATTTTGTATTCTTCAAACTCCATACTATGGTCTACACTTCCCCAAATGAGTTGACTGCTTCCACCTCCCAAATTCTCCATTTCTCATTCTTGAAGTCTCAACTCAAATATCATCTCCAAGGAGAGCTCCTTGGTCATCCTGGTCAAATCTTACTGTACTCTTTATTACAGTGTCCGTTTTTATTTTCCCCGAAGTCTACTTCAATCTGTGATTACCTTGCATGTGAGTATTTGCTTACATTGTTTGTTTTCCCTCATTTTATGTAAGTTCATCTAGAGGAGAGAACTTGCCTGTTTACCTGCCACTTCTTTATTTACTGTATAAAGTGGTTATGTGATAAGTGTTTGTCAAATTGTTACCTAGCAAGTGCTCACTGTTTGATGTGCACAGAAGCCAATGCCACAGCACCAGTTTCTGTGGGAAGAAAAGGCTTTATTACAAAGTTGACCAGCAAGAAGACAGAATACAATCTTTCTCCCAAAACAAGGGGCTGGACAGGTTTTTAAAGGATAGGTAAAAATCAGGGACTGGGGATTGGCTGGCTCATGTTCAGACCACATACTAGACAAAGGGGGGTTGGCTGGGCCTGTCCTAGGCCATATGACTCAGGCAAGGGCTGATTGACTGCTGAATAAGAGCTGATTGGTTGGGCCTGAGTCAGGTCATATGAAGCAGACAAGGACTGATTGGTTGAGCCCAAATCCAGTACTTTGATTGAAGTTTTTCAGGTTCCTGTGGCACCCAAGGTTGTCTGGAGGGCAAGATCTTCTCTAAGCACATGCTCAGTTTACACCCTACAAAAAACATAACTTGAGGCAGGGAAATAAAACCTGTTTCAGCTGGTTTTAGATGATACCAAATGGACAGGTAAGTAAAATTGTGAGCCCAAGAATATATATACTATTGGATTACTGATACTCCATTTCAGGCATATAACACAATAATTTCATTCATTCATACTTCTGGGAGAAAAGGCCCTGTGATAAAGTATATCACTGACTTCACCACTGATTGCCTCCTCTCCGATATCCATTGGCATTATGTATAATATGAACAACAACAACAAAAATTGAAAACCCTAGAATTGTGCTGAGTTAAGAAAAAGTGTCGATTGTCTATATGTCAAAAACTGAGGAATTCCCCCTACATACTGCACTGATAAATTGAAAGACCTGTTGTGTGGCTTCTCGGGAAAAAATACAGCATTTCTAGCAAGGAAGTGTTGGAGAATCCTGCAGAACTCCTCTGGAATAAACTAAATGGCAGGGGTACTGTTAGAAGGTGAAGACAGGTAGTAGAGAATAGGGGAAGGACTTGATTTGAATTAACGAGTAGTCATTTCCACAGAAGTATTTGACAAAGGCACTGAACCGTCCCTGGGGTCACATAGTTGCTATGTCAACAGAATCCTTGTGGTGTGATAAGAGCTTAGTCCTAAAAAGTAAATAAAAATAAAAATAAAATAAAAAGACTTTTTTGTGTTTGTATTTCTGTTTGATTGGCTTTAAGGAATATTTTGCATTGTTTTGATCTCGAACTTTCCAATAAAGCAAAATGAAACTGAAGGTCAGATATAGGAAAATGTTCACTTCTTTCCAATAATACTGATAACAATTGTAAAAGTAATAATAATAGCTAGTGGCAAGTAAGAGCACCTTTTCTAAACAGATTCTATTCTAAGCACTTTGCATATATATTAATTCTCACCATGATGCTGTAAAATAGTTACTCTGTTTACCTCTATCTTGTGCATTAGGAATCGTAAGGCAGAGAGAGGTGAGAAAACCTTTTCAAGGCCCTACTATTATTGGGAGGCAAGCGCCCAGTGGGCCTGCAGTCCTCGGTTCTTGCTTTGTATTACTGAAGAATCAGAAACCAAAGCACAGTTAAAACTTCAAGCTTTATTGCAAAGAGCAAAAAAAGAGTATAAGGAGGGGGATGAGGGAAAAGAAATGAGCTATGCAGGAACGGGTGGAGTCCTAGGCGGAGTATGACCCAGTCCAGCTCCGAGAATGGCCCCCTTGCGTGCCTTTAAGTGTGGTTTTTTGTTTTTTTTTTTTTAATCTGTCTGGTTTACATAAACACAAGCTGGCTTGACTGGCATTTTGATTGACATTGAAGGGTGGTATTCCCCTTTTGCCTGTTGCGCATATCCTTGCCCATAATGCATGCAGAAAAACCACGGGGGGGGGGGGCTGGGGGGCATCTTAAACCCTAATGTTAATTTTATTCTAATAATCTCTTAATGAAGCAGGGGTTATTCCTTGGGTATTATATATTTATCTGCTCATTCTTCAAGCAGCAGAAAATCCCCACCAACAGTTTGTAGTTAAAATGTGGTTGCAGTTTATCCTGTCCTGACCACTGAGGGGTGTTTTACAGACAGGCTAGGGCAGATTAGGGTGGGCTAGGGACAAGGGGTTGTCTGTAATCTTTTGGTTTACTTTTCCCCTTTTTCTTTACCTGCTCATGTCTGACTGCCTCTCACTACCTATAAGATGGTGAAGTTTGGCTTCACACCCAGGCAGTGAGTGTGAGCTCTTCACTATTCTGTGCTGCCTCGTTGGTTTTTTCCACCAAGAGAATAAATTAGAAGGGGCAGAGGGGCAAATAATATTCCCCTGATGAGATTTATGGATTTTAGCTACCTATCCTCACTCTCTGTATCACTAAAATTGTTATATAAATGACAAAAACTTCTCTATATATGATATAGGAGAAATTTTCAACAGCACGTAGGGACATACAAGGAAGACAGAGAATATTGCTGTATAGTTTATGCCTTGGCTCTGAAGAGTCTATGTATTCCCTATATAAGATTAGTAGAAAACAGTGGAAACAAAAACAATAGAAACATCCCTCAAAATCAACCAAACAAAAATATGAACACACACAAAATACTAACATAGAGCCAATTAAAAGTTCTGTAACCTTAAAAAGGGGGAATAAACGTTGAAAATTGGTGATAGAAGTAAAATTTAGAAAGCGTTTACTTTTTGCTTTATTTTGAACTTACGAAATAAAAATTACAAGCATAAAACCATATGATAATAAATTTTAAATTATAGGAAATTTTATGAGGGGCCAGATAAAAAGAACAGAAAGAGTTATGGAAAAGTGTTATCAAGCTGACACACATAATATCAAATTATTGATATTCAAAAAGCAAAATTGTCGCTGCAGAAACTCAAGCCAGTGATTTATAGGACAGATTTGAGATTTTCCTTTGATGCAGAAAACATTGGCAAAGTTTATTTTTATTTATTTTTTAAAAGAAAATAATATTGATGAAAGATTATTATAATGTTGTATAATGGTAGTCAGGATTTAAGAAGAATAGGAGAACAATTGGAATAGAACAAATTGGCCTATTTCTAAAGCTGGTAATAATAGGACAGTATGGCAAAAACTAAGGAAAATTAATTTTTAGAAATAAAAATGCCAGATATACCTATTTTATTTAAATAAAAAATCAGAACACTGATAGCCAAAAAGGAAAACAAAAAAACAAAAAACAATCAGGATGTCTTTAAATTTATCTGTAATATTACAATCCCAAAAAGAAGAATTTAGACAGTAAACAACTGTGACCTATAATTATGTAACAAAATTGTGCCTCTATATTTAAAAGCTACAGAAATGTATCTTGATGTATTTAAAAAACACACTAGCTAAGCACTCTTCCTGAACAAGAAAAGGATATTACACAGGAAGAAGCAGGAAGTTATAGTATAAAAGATTTTTTTTTTTTTTTGTCTTTTTCCATGTCCGGCAACGGATCACAACCCTCAGTGTCGCCCCCGGACCGGACCGGGGACCGGCAACGGGATCGCAACCCTCGGCGTCGCTCCCGCGCCTTGCTCAGCCAGTGAGCGGGAACCGGTCTGTATGTGGGATCCGAACCCTCAGGCGGGAGCGCCGCAGCGCTTTTCAAGTGGCGCCCTTATCCAGTGCACCACCGGGCCGGCCCCTAGTATAAAAGAATTTTAATTGTGCATTGAAACCAGTTAAATATAGACTTAAATTTAAATAATTATTCTAAATTGATTGCAAAATAGTAAATAACTATTAAACTCCCAGTAAGCACAATTTATCATCATAGTTTAAATATTTGCTGTTTTTTAAGTGTAACAACTAAAAGAACCTTTTTGGAAAAAGGCACAGAAAAAGAGCAAAATAAAGAAATTAAAGCAAATTTGATAGATCTTAAAAAAGAAAACACAGTTATTTTTAGTCCAACACGTTTGTAATTTTTTTCATGATTTAGATCACAAAAGAAATATCAATAAATTACTAAAGTAGAAACTGTGCAGATCATATTTGCTTACCATTTGCATTAAAATGAGAACTTAATAGTAAAGATTACTTAACAATATGCAATTAATTGGAAATTAAGCTTGCATTGCACACACACAATCCTAATTTTTTAAAATTTTCCAAAAATAATTAAAATCTGAATTATAGTTTATTTAGAGTTTAGAGCCTAGTGGAAAGATAAACAATGTTACCAGAACTCAGCATCTGAAAAGGATTTAATTATATATTAAGCTTAAGATGCACAGATATAAAATTAAATAAAAAGAATATAGAAGGAAAGGATTACTTAAGGAAAAGGGTGGAGGTATTAATTAGAAAAAAGAATAGATTCCCCCCTCACACTTCAATAAGTTCCAAATGGATTGAAAGTTACAATGTAAAAGAAACAGTACAGTTTGAAGAAAACAGAAGAAATATTTTCTGTTTTCAGAGAGAGACCATTGTAGGCAAAGCAACCAAATAAGAAAAGGTGAGATAGATGATTGATAGATTTGGGCATTTTATATGAAAAAAAAAAAAAAAAAAAAAGTCTGTGCAATTAAGTAACTTAACAAATAGTAGAGAATAATCTGAAAATTGTTTGAAACAAAAGGGTGTTTATTACTATGTTATACAGACTTTTTAACAAAAAAGATGGGCAATGGTAAGGGAAATGAATAGATGATATCCACAAAAATACAAGAATCCAATATTAATTGAGCTGATTATGACAAATGCATTTGAAAAATAGACAGTCTTTATTTTTCCTGATTAGGCATATCAAAGAAGAATATTTGAAGCTACTCCCTATTGATATAGATAAAACTATTTATTTATTTTTTTATTTTACTTCTAAAAATACATTGTACTTGATTATTATGCCCTTTTACCAAATCCTCTCCAACCCTTCCACTCCCCCCGCCCCGCATCTTATCTGTTGTCTTGACTTAAATAGTTCAAGGAATTTTTGTAGTAATTGTGTCTTCTTCCCCCCTGCTTATTTGTTGCTGTGTTTATTTATTTATTTTTAGCTCCCACAGATAAGTGAGAACATGTGCTATTTTCTCTTTCAGGGCCTGAGTTGTTTTCACTTAATATAATTTTCTCTAAGTCCACCCATGCTGCTGCAAAAGGTAGTGTTTCATTCTTTTATAGCATAGCAGTATTCCATTGTGTGGATGTACCACAGTTACCTTATCCCACTCATCAGATGACGGACATTTGGGCTGGTTCCAGCTCTTAGCTATTGCATATAGAGCTGCAATAAACATTGGAGTACAGGTATCCATTCGGCATGATGATTTCCATTCCTCTGGGTTTATTCCCCAGCAGTGGAATCGCTGGTCATATGGTAGATCTATCTGTAATTATTTAAGGAGCCTCCATATCATTTTCTATAAAGGCTGCACCATTTTGCAGTCCTACCAACAGTGCATGAGAGTTCCTTTTTCTCTGCAACCTCTCCAGCACTTATCATTGTCAGTCTTTTAGATGTTCGCTATCCTAACCAGAGTGAGATGTTATCTCAGTGTGGTTTTGGTTTGCATTTCCTGGATGTTGAGTGATATTGAGCATTTTTTCAGGTGTCTGATGGCCATTCATATATCTTCCTTTCAGAAATGCCTATTTTGCAAATATTTTCTCCCACTCTGTTGGTTGTTTTTTTTACTCTTTTGATTGCTTCTTTTGCTGTGCAGAAGCTTTTTAGTTTGATATAATCCCATTTGTTTATTTTCCCTTAATTGCTTGTGCTTTTTGGGTCCTATTCATGAATTCTGTACCCAATCTTACTTCCTGGAGTGTTTCCCCTACGTTTTCTTTAAGGAATTTTATTGTTTCATGGTGTATATTTAATTCTTTAATCCATTTACAGTTGATTTTGGTATATGGTGAAAGGTACGGGTCTAATTTCATTCTCCTACATATGGATATCCAATTTTCCCAGCAATACTTGTTAAAAAGGCAGTTTCTTCCCTGGTATGTAGATTTGCTGCCTTTGTCTAAGATTAGATGGCTGTAGGTGTATGGTTTCATTTCTGGGCTCTCTATTCTATTCCATTGGTCTGTGTGTCTATTTTTATGCCAGTGCCACGCTATTTTGGGTATTATAGCTTTGTAATACAGTTTAAAGTCAGGTTGTGTTTTGCCTCCAGCTTTATTTTTTTGCTCAGAATTGCTTTGGCTATGCATGGTCTTTTGTTGTTCCATATACATGACTGGATAGCTTTTTCCATCTCAGAGAAAAATGTCATTGGAATTTTGTTGGGGATTGCATTGAATCTGTAGATCACTTTGGGTAATACAGAAATTTCCACAATGTTAATTCTTCCAATCCAAGAGTATGGGATATCTTTCCATCTTCTTGTGTCCTCTTTAATTTCTCTCAACAGTGGTTTGTAGTTCTCTTTGTAGAGATTTTTCACATCCTTGGTCAGCTTTATTCCTAAATATTTTATTTTTTTGGCAGCTATTGTAAATTGGCTAGCTTTATTGATTTCTTTTTCTGCACATTCATGGCTGGAATACAGAAATACTACTGATTTTTGTGTGTTGATTTTGTATCCTGTAACTTTGCCGAAATCATTTATCAACTCTAAGAGTTTGTTATAGAAGCTTTAGGCTGTTCAATATGTAGGATCATATCATCTGCAAAAAGGGACAGCTTGAGTTCATATTTTCCAATTTGGATGCCCTTTATTTCCTTCTCTTCTCTGATTGTTCTGGCTAGTACTTCCAACACTACGTTGAATAGGAGTGGTGACAGAGGGCATCCTTGTCTAGTTCCTGTTTTTAAGGGAAAAGCTTTCAGCTTTTCCCCAATCAGGATGATATTGGTAGTGGACTTATCATATATGGCTTTAATTATGTTGAGATATTTTCCGTCTATACCTAACTTGTAGTAAGTCTTTATCATGAAAAGATGTTGAATTTTGTCAAATGCTTTTTCAGCATCAATAGAGATGATCATGTGGTTTTTTTCTTTGCTTTTATTAACATTGTGTATCACATTTATTGATATGCATATGTTGAACCAACCTTGCATGTCTTGGATGAATCCCTCTTGATCGTGGTGCATAATTTTCTGCATATGTTGCTGTATTCTGTTAGCTAGTATTTTATTGAGGATTTTCGCGTCTATATTCATCAAGGATATTGTCCTGTAGTTTTCTATTTTTGATGCATCTTTGTCTGGTTTTGGTATCAGGGTGATGCTTGATTCATAGAATGAATTTGGGAGAATGGCTTCTGTTTCAATATTTTGGAACAATTTGTAGAGAATTGGTATCAGTTCCTCTTTGAAGATTTGGTAGAACTCTGCAGTAAACCCATCCGGTCCTGGGCTTTTCTTTGTTGGGAGCCATCTGATAACAGCTTCAATCTCATTTATTGTAATTGGTCTGTTCAGATATCATATATCTTCTTAGCTCAGTTTTGGTAATTTGTATGCATCCAGAAATTTATCAATTTCCTCCAGATTTTCAAATTCGATGGCCTATAGATGTTATAGTAGTCTCTAATGATTCTTTGTATTTCTGAGATGTCAGTTGTGATATCACCTATTTCATTTCTAATTTTTGTTACTTGGGCCTTCTCTCTCTTTTCTAGGTTAATCTTGCTAAAGGATTGTGGATTTTATTTATCAAAAAAACAACTTTTTGTTTCGTTGACCTTTGTTTTGTGTGTGTGTGTGTGTGTGTGTGTGTGTGTGTGTTTCTATTTCACTTAGTTCTGCTCTGATCTTAATTATTTCTTTCCAACTACAATCTTTAGGTTTGGATTGTTCTTGATTTTCTAAATCTTTAAGGTGAAGTGTTAGGTTATTTACTTGCTATCTTTCCATTTTTCTGAAGTAAGCATTTAATGAGATAAATTTCACCTTAATACTGCTTTGGCAGTATCCCACAGGTTTTAGTACAATGTGTCATTACTTTAAATAGTTCCTGTTTAATTTCCTCCTGGACCCACATGTCATTAAGCAGAATGCTGTTTAATTTCCATGAGTTTGTATAGTTTTCAGAGTTTTGTTTATGATTGATTTCTAATTTTAATCCATTGTGATTAGAAGAATGTTTTCAATTTTTCTGAATTTGTTAAGACTTGCTTTGTGACCTAACATATGGTCTATCCTAGAGAATGTTCCATGTGCTGATGAGAAGAATGAATATTCGAAGGTTGTTCGGTGGAATGGTCTGTAGATATCTGCTAAATCCAATTGGTCTAAAGTATTGTTTAGATCATGTGTTTCTCTTGTGAATTTTTGCCTAGATGATCTGTCCAATGATGAGAGTGGGGTGTTCAGGTCCCTTGCTATTATGGTGTTAGTGTCTATCTCTTTCTTTATGACTAATAGCATTTGTTTTGTAGATCTGGCTGTTCTGGCATTAGGTGCATATATATTTATGATTGTTATGTATGCTTGATGGATACATCCTTTTATCATTATATAGTGGCCTTCTTTATCTCTTTTAATGGTTTTTACTTTGAAGTCTCTTTTATCAGATATAATAATAGCTACTCCAGCTCGTTTTTCATTTCTATTTGCATGATATATCTTTTTCCATCCTTTCACTCTTAGTTTATGTGTATCTTTACAGGTCAAGTGAGTCTCTTGAAGACACCATATTGTTGGGTCCATGTTTTTAATCCAGTCAGTCAGTCTGTGTCTTCTGAATGTGGAATTTCATCCCTTTACACTTAGAGTTATTATTGAAAGGTGTTGATTTCCTTCTAGCATTATACTGATTTTTGTTTAGATATCTTAAGTATCTTTTGTTCCTTTTTTTCTAATATTCTGTTTGTCTTCTGTATTTGTTGGTTTCTTAGGGTGATAGATAAACTATTATTTTCTCTTTTGGTAGAGTTTTTGTTTTGCTGGTAGGTATTGTTCTTTCTTGTGTGTTAATGGCAGTGATGGTTGTTTTTGTGGTATCAAACCCATTACTTCCTTGAGAATTTCTTGTAGGGCTGGTCTTGTGGTAGTGAACTCCCACAGTTTTTGTTTGTCTGAGAAATATAGTATTTGTCCTTCATTTCGGAAGGATAGCACTGCTGGGTAAAGTATTCTTGGCTGGCAATTTTTGTCCTTTAGTGTTTTGAATATATCATCCCATTCTTTTCTGGCATTTAGAGTTTCTGATGAAAAGTCTGATGTTATTCTGATTGGGGCTCCCTCATTGGTGACTTGCCGCTTCTCTCTTGCAGCTTTTAAGATTCTCTCCTTGTCCTGAGTTTTGTCTGTTCGATTATCACATGTCTTGGAGAGGACCTTTTTGGGTTGAATGTGTTTCATGAGCTTTGGGCTTCCTGAATCTGGGGATCTATGACTTTCACTATACCTGGGAAGTTTTCTGCTATTATTTCATTGAACATGTTTTTGATGCCATTTCCTTTTTCCTCTCCTTTTGGAATACCCATGATTGGGATATTTGAGAGCTTAAGGTTGTCACTTGTTTCTCTTAGATTTTCTTCTTCACTTTTTTTTTTTTTTTTTTGATTCTTTTCTTCTTTTTTCTGATCTGGCTGTAATATTTCAAACAGCCTGTCTTCAAGGTCAGAAATTCTCTTTTCTCCTTGTTCAAGTCACTGGTTAAACTCTCTGTTGTGTTAT
The DNA here is from genome assembly GCF_000696425.1 of Galeopterus variegatus. Taxonomy (NCBI): domain Eukaryota; kingdom Metazoa; phylum Chordata; class Mammalia; order Dermoptera; family Cynocephalidae; genus Galeopterus; species Galeopterus variegatus. Next base: position 223,444 of record NW_007727809.1, on the reverse strand, counting down.
TTATTTATTTATTTTTATTTATTTATTTTGACCAGTTAGGGGATTGCAACCCTCAGCATGGTGTGGTCTGCACCATGCTCAGCCAGTGACTGCACCGGCCATCCCTATATAGGATCCAAACCCCTGGCCTTGGCACTACCAGCCTCACACTCTCCCAAGTGAGCCATGGGGCCAGCCCATGGTTTTTATTTTGTTGAATGAATCCTTTAGCTTCACAAGCTCAGCTACATTCTTTTTCAAGGCATTGATTTCTTTGTGCATTTCTCTTTTCAGATCCTGTATATTTTTTCTCATTTTGTTGTCTTTTCTCATTGATTTCTCTTTTATCTCATTTAGTTTTTTTAGAATAGTTACTCTAAATTCCTTGTCTGTCATTTCAAATACTCTCTGTTCTATAGGATCTAGCACTTGAAAGTTATTAATTTCCTTTGGTGGCAATGTACTTTCTTCATTTTTCGTATTTCTGGTTTATTTCCTTTGGTGTTTTGTCATTGTGGGCGGGGGTCACACAGTCCACTTGTTTCACCCTGACGTCTGGCTTGGATCCTGATGGGACTGAAACTAACTTGGACTGGAAGTCCGACCCCTCCTGCCTTCACCAGCTCATCTCGCTTGGTGTGTGGGGTCCTGGAGCCTCTAAAGTCACTCTCAGAGTCAGGGACGGTCTAGGCCTGAAGCCCTGCCCTGCCTGCCTTCACCAGCTTGTCTGACTTGGGGTATGGGGTCACAGAGCCTCTCAAGTCACTCTTGGGTATGGGGATGGCCTGGGCTGGAAGCCCCACCCTGCCTGCCTTCACTGGCTCAGCTGGCTCGGGGTGTGGGAGCCCCAGGGCTGTTAGATCTCTCCCAGCATCAGACTGGCCTAGGCAGGTATTCCCACTCTGCCTGCCTTCGATGGCTGGCTCAGGGTGTGGAAGCCCTGAGGCTGTTCCATCTCTCAGAGCAGCCTAACCAGCCTGCACTGGAGGTCCCACCCTGGCCCCACCTGCTTTCTCTGGCCCTGCAGGCTCAGGGCATGTGGGCCCAGAAGCTCTAAAGTCCCTCTATTAAATGGGGAGCAAGGTGAACAGGGATCCCGTGGCGAGTGGCTCCTGTCTACTCCAGCACAAATCTCAGGGCCTCTGTCGCTGCTGTTCAATAGCTACAAATTGGTCACTCTGTGGGAGAAAGCAACACCAAAAACCAATTACTCCTCCATCTCGACTGGGACCTCCAGGTAAAACTATTTAAAGTTGGGTACTGGGAGAAAGCACAATGTTATCATAAAATATGATTATTGGCAGATTTTTTACACACTTCCTTAGCTTCTGAATTATTTGGAATACATGTCTAAGAAGAATATTCAACTGTGAACAAATTCAAATAGTTTGAATATAAAAGTTAAAATTTTTTAGATGGTGATTAAGAATTGGTTATGTAAAAAGTCTAAGAATAAAAATAATGGTAAGGAAGAAAAATACTGTTTCAGAAGGAAAATCAACTAATAAATTAATGATGGTCTGCGACTTCAGATACATTTATGTTTATACTTTGAAAATTAAAGATCAAATTATAACACAATAGTTTTCAAGAAATTAAGGTTAATCAGTTTATATGGCAAAAGTGATAAAAACTACATACTGCAATATACATAATTAATGCCTCAGTTTTAAATTACCTTGAATTAATTGAGATTTTTGGGGGGAGGGTATGATTTGTTTGCCCAAGTTGAACATAACTCTTAAAAAAATGAGGACATAATTTCTTTTGTATCAATCATGATAGAGAAAATAGAATGATTATTATCATTTACTAACTTATTAAATGATGAAAGAAACATAACTAAAAATGAAAAAACTATGAAGATGAAGAAAAATCGTATGTAATAAGATCCATGGCTATTTATAAATTCAAAAGAATATAGTTGCATGTGTGTATATATAACTCATAAAATTTAGCAGTACTCTGCATATGAATATTTGGTTGTTGAATTCTTCCTGCCTTTTTAGTTTACATTGTTCAATTGATTGTGATGCAGGAGGTGCTCAGTTTCCCTGGGTTCAGGTTTCAGAACAGCCTCTGGCTTTCCAGCCACTCCCTGAAGTCTCAGGCTCCCTCTTCTGATGTCTCCCCCAAAGGAAAGTTACTGTTGCCAGTTAGACCTATTTTCAGCACAAAGACAGGGAAGATGAGAACACAAGAGGCAGGCTTATGCAAATCTGGTGGCTGGGCATGCTCAGTAGAGAGCACAGGATATTATTGAACATGCCTGGTGCATGTGATAGGGTCTTACCAAAGAACGTGCTCCAGAAAGAGACTGACTGAGCATGTGCAATACTAAATGTTACATAACTGGGAGCCACCCTCTTAACTGAATATTCATTAGATAGAAAAACTGTAAAAGCAGAATCCCAGCAGAAGGCAGGATTGTTGCTCACTTTACTGGAGGCAACCTGCACTTTGCTGTCTGAGGTGTGTATACTTTGTATCACACTTATTTTCAGCAAGCAGCTGCTCTTTCTCTCAAGCCAGCCTGCATTCTGTACTGAGGTTTAAGCACATGTTCTCGCTTTTGTGTTAAACTTGGTGTGAGCCCTGCTCAGTCTCTGGAGCTATGCGGCACTCTCTCTGTGGAACCTGTATTTCTTATCTATTGTATTAAACTTGTTCTCACTTTCTACTGTGACTCTGCCCTTGAATTCTTTCCTGTGGCAGAGTCAAAAACTTGGTAGAGGACGGGGTAGGTTGAGGCCAACTATCAGGACCCCCAGACCCTACATCCGACATCAGTTGGTTCGATTTTTATGCAACAAACATGGATCTGCTACCCATTACCAACTGTGATAGAAGCAAAGGAGCCCACGATGAATAAGATGTGGTCCCTAAACTCATTATTTAACTTGCTAATAAAAAACTTATCAAAGAATTAGAATATATTTTATAATTAATGCAAAAGATATACAAAATAGTAGCCACAAAAAGGAAGTATGATGGTGGAGCTGTCAAAGATGAACAAAGCTGGACATGGTAAAGTGGTAAGGACAGATTTTATCCCCAACCTGTAATGTACTATTGCAATAGGGAAGTGGGTCCCGTGTGAATTGAATCCAGCTTCACTGTGTAGAGAGATGCCTGGGTGTTTTAAAGGAAGAATAGGAGAGTAGAGAGTGGAGTGAGCAAGACCTCGCTGGTGTCAAGAAATGAAAAATTACAAAGAATTGGTCAGTGTAAATGTTGATTAGGCTGGCTGCATCTGATAGCCGACAATGATAGGAGTTAGGATTCTCGCTTCCCTCAGAGGTGGAGTGAGAGGCCCTATTCTTCCTGAGGATTACATTTTAATGGAATGGCCTTCACATCCTTGAGAAAGGCACTCCTAAATTGTAGGGGATATATACACATCTCAGAGGGACAGAGGAAGAATTCATAACTGTAAACCCACTTTGGTAAATATTCTAAGAAAGGGTGGTCAGGGGCCTATCTTTAGGTGTTGGCTAGAGCAAATCGTAATTTCTTTTAGCAGTCTTGAACTTTCTCAGTCAGAAACTTTAAGGGGGACTAGAGTCACCTGAAAGATGTGGTCTTGAGCTGCTAGAAACTATGTTAAAGTCTTTTAATGTTGAGAGAGGGAGTGGACGAAATCATTTGCGTTGAGAGTCTGTAGTTTACACAGGGCAAGATCGAAGTCTAGTCCAGAAGAGGAGCCTGGCTAGAGTGTGGTCAAGAGCTAAAATGTCTGTAAGACTGCACATTGTTTTAAAATGAGACATTACAGGACTCTGATTCAAAATGTATTACACATTTTGATGTGGAAAAATCTCCTCTAAAATATCAAAACATATTTTTAAGCAAGTCGAGAAATAGGGGTAACCCAGAGTGTAGCACTGTGCCTGGCATAAGGTTGCACTAGAATAAATATTTTATTTTAGAATAAATAGAAAAAAAAAGACTGAATGGTAAGGCACTATTGTAAATTGCAATATGCTTTCTAAAATGTTGATTTCCCTACATATAAGTTAGTAATAAAATTGATAGTGAAGTTTGCTTATTAATCTTGTTTATCCTCAGAAGTAACTGTTACATTGACTGTTTTGATACTGTGGGAAAAGAAATCTGAAGTGTGCCAGGACTTTACATTTACTATTTAAAATGTTGTTTTGCTGCTTACCTTTTTGGGTTTTATTTTGCTTTTGCTGTTTAATGAACAGCTTGCTTCTGAAGTAGAGACACACAGTTTGGCGCAATTCTCTACAGTTCAGCACAATATGGTTGAATTGGCAGTCTCTGCTCTGAGGAAGCCATTATTGTCTGAGCCGCACCGAAACTTCATTAGTCAAATCCCTACAGAATGAGATCTTTACAAGGCAGGGAAGGAAGTTTACCATTGAGAAAATATGGCTAACTAGCTTATGAGGCATATGATTTCTCTTTGATAATAAATTGTGAAAAACAGAGGTTTTAAGGTTTTTTCCCCCTGATTTGATTTTAATAATACAAAATTTAAAAAGTATGTTTGTCATACACATGTATTGTGTGTAAATTTAACTAAAAAATACCTTTTTCTAGGCTTATTGGTGGCATTAAAATATAATTATAGTTTATAAAAATTAATTTTTTGAAAAAATTTCGCCTATGAAGTTTGTTGGTTGAATTAAATTTGTTGGTTCATAAATTTTATGAACTCACTAGTTAACCAGAATTCATCAAGGCATAAATTCATCTGGATGGCAAACATTTCTTCATATGATAAAACTTTTTCAAACCATCCATTTTATTTTGCAATATTTTGTGATTGATATGTATTTCCCATATTTGAAAAGTGTAAGCGCATAATAAATATATTTACCTGGTAACTCAGTCAGTGCTATGGGTCATATTTGTGCTAGTTTGTAAAAGCAGATATTAATAAGTTAACTGAAATATTTTAACTTACAGAATAAATATCACATTAGGCCAAAATAGACTCTAAATATAGACACATAAAACAAACACAAATGATGATATATGTATTTTTTAATTTCAGGCAATGTGTACATTTAAAATTTTAAATGGATGCAGTTAGTACTTAAAACATTTGAAAGTTCTACCTGGATCTTGGATTCTAATACAGATTATTTTATGACCTGTCACTGAATCAATAATATATATTTTTAAGAAAAAATGTATGCAATTCATGTAATATATATTAAATTTAGAATATTCATGAGTCACAATTAAAATAAGAACAAAAAATTTGACATATTTCAAAATATTCTTAATAAACTACAATAGAGTTATTCTAGGTACATAGGGAGTGTTCAGTAAATACATTATAAATTTATGTATATAACTTTTTTACTTTGAACGGAATTCTGGAGTGTTTAAATTAGATGATGTATGAGAAAATCCTTTAAAATTTTTAAGATAAATACATCTGAGTAATTATATTGTGATTCATAAGTGGTATAATTCACTTTATGTTGTTAATACTAGGAAGTGCTAAAAGTATTATCACTATCAAAATTGTTCATGTGATTTTTTGTGTTGATTTACGTTCTTTGTTATTTTTATACAGACTTAATTTACCAAGATCTTTCACAAATACATAATACATGTTTCTTGTCTGAATAGTTCGTTCTTTTTAGTATTTAATACCAAAGGTTTTACATAATACGTGTTGCTAAAGTATTTTCTACTTAATTCTTTCACCCAAACATAATTACTTTGTATACTATTGTTTTATGCCGGACCTAAAATATATAGTATAAGTAATCAGAATAAATCAATTATTTCTAAGCTTAAATCATTAGAACATAATTTGTGAGAATGTCATTTTAACAAATGCATACATAGTAATTTTGCTTAAATATATGAAACTGGGATATCTGATATTTACTGGAATAGACTTTCATAATTATCAGAATCAACCAATTTTAGAGATATTGCATAACTATTAGGGGATATTCTGTCACAAAATTATTTGACAAAAATATATAATTTCTCTGCATCTTCAGGGTTGCTGATTGTCTAATTAGTGTTTACTGTATGAACTATTTTAATAGTAACTACTGTGAAATATTAATCTGTATAAATTCAGTAGATTGTTTTTCATTTAATAAATGGTTTTTCAATTGCATGCCTCACTTGTAGGAGCCTCCTCTGGTCTCTCTTGAAAACTTCACTTTTGAATGCAAACTGGAGATACTATTGGTATTCTGCATATATTCCTCATCCTTCCTGGGAGTTCATCTGTTGACAGCACTCTATATGTAAGAACATTCTCTGGATGTAGGAGACTCCTCCCCTGCCCCTTCAAATGTGGGAATGAGAGAATTACAAACCAATGAGCATCAGCAGCTCTGGGGCATGTCCTATACAGTTTCTTAAAGGGAGCCAAAAGGAACTGAAACCAGTTTCCAACAGTGATTATCCAATCACAAATATACCCTATATTGGTTTTGGTCTCTTTTTTGTCTAAATTGCATACATACTCCTTCCCTCCATAGTACTTTTTCAAATAATTTCTCCGTTAAAATACCTACACCCAAATTCATGTTTCAGCTTTTGATTTTTGGGATCTCAGACTAAAACAGATGTGATTCTAGAAGGTAAATCCTCAAGATGGGTCTCTAGAGTTTAGTTGCTTGCCTGTCAGGTGAAAACAAAGATTTCATTGTTGTATAAAATGAATGATAGCTGTTGTTATACGACAACTTCAGAATTTCTAAGACTCTCACCTGCAGTAATTGGGATTGGATATACCTGAGGTGGAAGCAGTAGTGTATGCGACATCACTAGGACTTAAAATATACAGGGCAATAGTGGTTAGAAGTATCATGAATTTAGCCAGCTTTTGATTACTCTCATGGAAGCCCTGAAAAAGCACAAGTTAGTTTTAGGTCATCCAACAATCAACTCAAACCTAGCTATGAAAGCCAGACCTTGAATCTAGATATTTAAATAAACTATCATCTCCTGTACCTGAGTGCCGAATATGTTGAAAACAGGCTTAGTGTTTGATCATAAGACTGGAAAAATCAGTGGCCCAACTGAAAAATAGTGGAAGTCTAGGACAAGGTCTGAGGATTTTTGGTGGGCTGTGCTTAAGAACCTTGACTCCACATATTTATGTAAATGGGCTGATAGAAACTAATAGTAGCAACCCCTTCACTTTTCTTGAGCAGAGTGGCCTCCTATTCTCTGGAGACCATGCAAAGACCACATGTGAGGTGGATGGCTTGTAAATTAATGTTTGTCCTCTTCAAGTTCTGCTTGTCCCCTGCTCTCATTGCTTCTAGAACAATAACTAATATCAAGACTCAATATGGCCAAAAATGATATGAAAAGAAATGGATTATTCACCAAAGGGCCTGCAGAACTTTGCTAATATTTACCAGAAGGAATCAGGAGGATATGCAAGTGAATACTTCTTAAATGCAAGTGAGTGCCTCTTCATGTTTATGTTAGAGCAGGTTGTGCAAATAAAAGGCAGCATAGCAGAGAGTACATTTATATGGAAAGGCTCTTTTGTAACTCAGGATTTAATTTCCTGGCAAGGATGCCAGGAATAGAGAAATAATGGCTTATAGTAAATGGTGTGGACTTGCTGGAACAGCCTTGGCAGTACTGAGGAAGGGGTCATAAAGCTCAGAGATTTGGGCATAATAGAATAGATTTAGCATGTAAGACTGGAGAACTCTGACTTTTTCTGATTATGTTCCTCCAGAAGGTCCAGAAGACTCCCTTCACTAAATCAATAAGGAATATGTTAATGAGGCGAGCACTGGAACAGTAGAAAATGTCAGTGATGGCTATTCACCATAGCCCAGGTTAGATTATAGGAAATAAAGCTATGAAATTGTACTTAGCAGCCTCAATGTGAATGATAAAATTTTGGTAAAGCAGAGGCCAAGTGGTAGCACTTCACCTTGTCAGAGATAAGCTGGGTATAATTACAGTGTGTGCGACAAGCCTGAAATGGCAACCAAAGACCTTACCTGTAGGGATCTGTAGCAGTGGCAAACAGACTACAGTGTTTCTCAGGGCCAGATAGGCAGCCAATGAAGATACCGGCTTGGATATACGTGCCAAATAGAGAGTTGTTCAGGAGGAGGAGGATGTTGGCAGCCATAAAAGGAAATCATGATTCCTTTTCCAGTTTCTATAACAAGAATAATTGCCAGACATAAGAGAAAGGACCCTGAGATGCCAATATAAGTTTTTATAGTGGCTGTTCCTAAGCCTTCTCTAATGGGACCTATGGCAATTTACCAAAGTAATTATGCAGCAATGGAAGGATAACTCATAGACATTTAAAACAAATGTTGGTTAGAAAGTCTTAGCTGGTACCTGTATTAGGGATCCCAAATGTCATTATAGTCCCACTTATAAGTTACAGGGATACTGTTGTATGAGCCCTGCAAAAACTAGATGGGTAATGGCAGATGATAGTAGGTTATCGTAAATTTAACCTAATGGTAATGCCAGTCATATCTGCTGTGGAGAACTCAGTATGTTTTCTAGAAAAGATTAACACAATATCTGGCACCTGCTTTGTGGCTATTAATATGGTGACTGTATTCTTTTTATTTCCCATAAGAGTATCAGTAGAAACATATTTTCTTGCAAAAAAATTGTTAACTCTTGTTTTTTACTACAATATACAACAAAAGGCCTTGATGGTCCAGATATTTTAGAAAATTTTATGCTGGTCTAGTATATTGATAGTATCATGTGAACTAGATCTGGTGAGCAGGAAATGGCAGGCTGTCTAGATTTCCTGGTGAGAAACATGTGGCCAGTGGTTAGGAGATAAACCTTACCAAAATTCAGTTTTCTGCCACATCAGTGAAGTCATTAGATTAGTCTAATAGGGGTAGGAAAGTGCCCTTTCCTCGGAGTAACAAGGATATATCAAGGGATCTCAGGGTATGAGAACTACATCATAGGGTAAGCATACAGAGAACCAAGGTCAACATTTGACGTGAAAAGCCTCACCTGCCAGGAACACGGCTGGCATTACCTGAAGGCCTTGCTGTCTCTGTGCAGATGACCCATTTCCAGCTGAACTGGCACTTTGCTGAAGTACTGAAAGGGTGAACTAAACCAGTCTCTAGTGCCCTCCAGACTTGCTTCTAATACGTGTGAAAATGTTCTTCTGCAACTATATTACATATTGCAAAATTGCTCTTCAAAATGGCTGTACCAGTTTCTACTAACAAAATTATGAGAGTTCTCTATGGTCGACATAAGCACCAACTCTTGGTACTGTCAGACTTTTAAAATTTTGCCAGTCTGATGTGCTTAAAAATGTACCTCATTGTGGCCTTAATTTATATCTTTATTGGACGTCGAGATTTCCTCCTCTCTAAACTGCGTGCTTGTATATGTCACCATTTTTTAAAAAAGAATGGTTTTTTAATTATTATTTTTAAGACTCCTTTATATATTCTGACTACTAATCTTTTAAAATTATACGTGCTGCAGACATCTTCTTGCAGTCTGCGGTTTTCATTTCAATTTGTGTATGAAATACTTGAGTACAGAGGAAAATAATAGTAATGGAAAGTTTAGCAATATTTCCTATTTTCTTACTTTTTGGTCTTATATAGGAAATCACTTCTGATACCAATGCCGTATAGATAACTGCATATATTTTCATCTACATTTTATTTTTGAATTTGGTATACTGTAGGATCTGTTCCTCCTACCTCCTATTCATAACCAAGTGTCTTCCCATCATATATTACAGAAGAATCATTAGTTTCAAACACAAATTTGCAATACTTTGTAATACTTTCTTGAAATTTTTCTAATGACACCTGTGCATTATGTCTAATTTTCATACAAGCATGGGTACCTTTCTGTACTTTCTAGTCTATCAATACATGTGTCTCCACTGACACCTCTACTAGGACACTGTTTTAATTACTCTAATTTGATTATAAGAACTAATATATCAGAGAGCAGATACTCTTGCCTTGTTCTTCATATTCAAAAACTTTCGACTATATTTAATCCTATGTTCTGTCATTTATACATAAAAATCAATTCATCAAAGCCCACCATGAAAATTATTTTGATTGCAATTTACTGCATATGGTTTTTAGCTTAATTTGAAGAGGATTAACATCTTCACAATGTAAATGCTTCTTATCCACAGGCATGTTACATTCAATCACTTTATTTAGTATTACCTTAATATATCTTTATTTTTTTCATAGTGATCGTGCAAAAACTTTTAAAATAAAAATCTCTTGCATCTCATTCTTCTGAAAGGTATTACCTAGTGACACTTTTATGTTATTTTATGTTTGGGCATTCCAGAAAAAAAAGCTTCAATTCTAACTCCAAATCTTCGATCAGTTCTATGATAATAGACCATAAAGTGTAATTGTTGTGTTTTTGTTTTATTTCATCCAGATGAAGATAGACAATATTCATTTTAGTTTATTTTTTTGCTGACTGTATAAATTGTTTTGGTATACTCCTTCACTAAGATTGTAATACTTTCTGGAGACACTGATTTTGCAGTTCTATAGCCCTGCCTTGTCTGGGCTGAAAGCTCTTTCTTATGTGCCGGAGTGGCATTTAAGCTTCACCTCTCAACCACAGTACACAGTCTGTTTCACTCCCAACAACTAAACTATTCAGACTGTGGTTAATCCTGTGCCTAATTGGGAGCTCAGCTATATACACACATTTGTTTAGTATAGTTTGTTCAACATTTTTTGGTACTTTCTATTCCTTTGGTTCTTATGTTTTCTAGTCCAACATATTGCCAGAAAAGGGAAACTTAAGACAAGATTTTTGTCATTAATATGTTCTATTCACTAAAATATAATGCAGTAATTTGTGAATAATTTAAATATGATAAATTCACAAACAGATCAACAACAATGAAGAGGAATGCTATTGGATACCCTGCAGGATTATTAATACATATATTTTAGCAATAGAGATATAAATAATTCATATTCGAACAGCCAGAATATGGAAAAACCACGGTGTTTAAATTCTGTCGATGCAAATGAATACCCTCATTCACTGAGTATTAAGGAAAACCTCACAGAAATTAAAAAGATAATGATGAAGATAAATTACTAGTCATTTTCAAGAATCATAGCAATTGGAACTAAAATAGTTACAAGAAAATGCCATGCACTGATTTCAAGGTGACCATCTCAAATTTTGTGGAAATTCGAATTATCTGTAGGTGTACATATTTTACTGGGAGTTTTGCAACACTAGTCATCAGAAGACAGTGGAATTCTGAGTTACATTTCTTGGTTAAACTGAATATTGTACTCAATTATATTTTGAATACCTTTGTCATGTGTAAAATATGAAACTAACACACCCATAAGAGAACCCCCCCTTCTGAAAATATAATCATATACTTGAATTATATAATCATCCTCAAGGACAATCTATCCTTGTCATCATATTTTGGTAATTAATGAATAAGTAAAACTAAAGTCAGTTTTACTGCCTTGTTGGATATTTTGGTCCTATAGCTTTTCATGCCACCTTAGGGAAGATTTTTAATTAATTTTCTTTCTCTTTTAAAATAGGGTTGGGCTGGCCAATTAGCTCTGTTGATTAGTTGATTAGAGTGTGGTGTCAATAACACCAGGGCCAAGGTTCAGATTCCTCAACTAGGCAGTCAACAAAAAACAAACAACCACACACAAAAAATAGGGTAGGAATTTTTATTCTTTTCCTCATAAGGATATTGTGAGATTGGGCATAGACATATAATCTAATAAAATTAACTGAATCGCTCCCATGTTATGTGATCTTGTCAAATATTCTTATCCTTCAGCATTTTGAATCACTAGTATAAAGATAATTTGTGTTGATAATGAAGCTTCCAAAATGCATTCTGAATCATCAAAGAAAGACTAGATTAGGTTCAGAATAGTTTTAGTTCCAAGTGAGTCAACTGTCTCATTAATCTCCTAAATTAAGCTTCAAAGTTCTTCACAGTATTTTCTCCAAAGAAACTCAAACTCCACAGCATTCTTATTAAATAGTGTTAAAATAGTTTTCTTTGTTTTTTATTTTTGATGGTAAAATATGCACATTAAGAGAGGTCTGAAGTTTCCACTACCTACTAAATATACAGCTTTGAGCAACTTACACAATCTCCATAAATACTTGCCCTTACCTGTAAGACTGTTCAATAATGGCTCGTTCAAAGTCTTGTTTGACAACTTATACAATATGCTTAGCTCAGGGCCTGGCAGAGTAGCAAGTACTTTTATTCTCTTAAATTCATTATTTTGTTAACGTTTTTCAGACATTATGTTAATCATGCTTCCGTCATTTTTAGTTAAAAAAAATAAATCCTTATTTTTTATCATATCTGGTCCAAAGTTCTCCATCTTACTATCCGAATGAGAATCATGATACTCATGGAGCAAACACTCTCACATCTCTACAGAATTTTCTTGTTTGATCTTAAGATTCTGCTTGTCTCTTATTTACATTTTCTTCACCTAATACATGAATTGCACTTCAAGTTTATCTCTTTTTTTAAATTTTTTTCTCTCTTTTATTCTGATCCTCAGTTTATCTCAAACTTGAAGCTAATGAGCCTTTGAATTGTGATGATTGAATTGTAAAGAATACTTTTGGAAATCATCTAGCACAGTGTCTGAGAAATAAATGCCGCACAATATTAGAAAACTTCTAAATTATCTATAGCATGACATGAAACTTTTTAATTAAACCTTATACACTATCAAAATTTCACTTATTTTCTCTTGCTATTGCCCTCTCCCTGTTATTTTTCCATCATGTTAAATAATAATTTTTATGTTAACCTTTGTCAACCCCTTTGCCTAACCAAACCTTCATGACTTTTCAAGAATGCCAAGTTGACATTTCATGATCTTCTTTCACTACTGAAGCCCACACTCATATTTTCTTTAGCTGAAATTTCGAAATCTCACTTATTCAGTGAACACTTATTTAATGACTCTTATTCTAACAATTAATCTTATAAAAATAAATAAAACATAATACTTGCATGTGGGAGCTCTAGTCTTGCAGAAAAGATTAGGCATGTGAGTAGATAAATTGCAATATTTTATAGGAAGTGCTATAGATTGCATGTTTGTGTCTCCCTGAAATTTATACTTTGAAACCCTAATCCTGAATGTGATGGTAGTTGAAATGGGGACTTTGGGAGATGATTAAGTCATGAAGGTGGGGCTCTCCTGATGGGATTAGTGCCCTTATTAGAAGAAACACAAGAGAGATTCCCATCTTGCCATATGAGGATACAAGGACAAGATGCCATTTGCAAACTAGGAAGAATGTCTCCAACAGAAATTGGATCTGCCAGCATCTTGATCTTGGACTACCCAGACTCCAGAACTCTGAGAAATAAATGTTTGTTGTTTAAGCTACCCAGTCTATGATATTTGTGTTATAGCAGCCTGAGCTAAGACAGGAAGGATATTACTGATTATGTCATCATGTTTTACATTGTACTCTAATTCTCTTATATACTACATTTCTCCTACTTTGATTAGATCTTACATTTCTCAAGGGCAAGGACTGTCTCATACTTCCATTTTATAATTTATATCAATTGTCCACAATTCTGAGCACATTATAATGGCACGAAAGTAATATTATTTGAGTAACTGAATAAAAATAATGCTTATGATTATTATAACCTTCCTATTATTCACAATATTTAAGTCTGACCTCTATTTTAAAAACATGTTTGAGATATTTAAAAAATTAGAAATGCAAAGGCAATATTATATATAAGAGTTCATGGGAGAGAAGAGTTTATAAGAGTTAATTTGAGTTGTACTAAGGAAGACAGGATTTAAACATGTTAAAGAATGGGTAGTGATTAAGGAATTAAGTGAAGAATACAGTCCTTTTGATTCCCACATGAATGACAAACTAGCATCATACTACTTTCCCCTAAAACTAATCCCAGAGAAAACTTAGAAGAGAGATACATATTTAACAAGCCAGAAACAAAAGCCTTTGCGAAACTCGAGTAGAATCAATGCTGTCTTGAACTGGTGATATGGATGGGATGGAGGTGAAGGTGTCAGTAAGATGATAGATTGAAAAGAACAATTTGGGGCCGGCCTGGTGGCGCACTGGAGAGTGCGTCACGTGGGAGCGCAGCCGAGCTCCCGCGGAGGGTTTGGATCCCATGTGGAGACCGGTTCCCACTCACTGGCTGAGCGCGGTGCGGGTGCAACACCGAGGGTTGCGATCCCATTGCCGGTCCCTGGTATGGGCGCGACACTGAGGGTTGCGATCCCGTTACTGGTCAGTAAAAAAGACAAAAAGGATGGGGCCGGCCCAGTGGTGCACTGCTACAGTGCGCCGCTTGGGAAGCGCGGCGGCACTCCCGCCGAGGGTCCGGATCCCACATACAGACCAGCTGCTCACTGGCTGAGCGAGGAGCGGGGGCAACACCAGGGTTGCGATCCCGTAGCCGGTCCCGGTCCGGTACGGGCGCAACACTGAGGGTTGCGATCCGTTGCCGGTCACGAAAAAAGACAAAAAGACAAAAAAAAAAAAAAAAAAAAAAAGAACAATTTGCCTTCACATTATTCCTTTCTACCACTTGGGTGCTTAACAGAGATTTTCTTCAACAGCTCATAATCTAATGAGAGGGAAAGATAAACCCAATACATCGTAAATGTCCATTGATTTAAGGAATCTTTGAAAAATAGTACTTAAGAACCAGTTGAGCTGCTCTTGAACATTTATTTCACTCAGTGTGCCCAATGCCAAGGAAGCAATGTTTTTGCAATGTTGCTTTTTGCCAACAGTTCAATGGGAGAAAAACTGACAAACAATCGCCTGGTCAGGTATGACAATGTGAGTGGTGCACGATGCTTCTGTGATTCCTCGGCTCCTTTACCTAAGGTTTTGGCCACAGGGCTGGCCTTTGGCCCATACCCAGGAAAGATTACTAGATTGAAAAGTAAATACTGTCAGAGAATCTTGCACTCTTACGCCAAATAGCTAACCATCTAAGAAACAGAAAACATTCTAAAGAAAGATGACAAACATGATTTTATACCAACTGAAGCAAAATTCTTAGAGTAAATGGACAATAATTTTGCATACAAGCATTTAAAGTGTAATTTTAGTAAGATTTTAACCAATTATTTATATAAAGCAAATTATAATAATAAATTTTAAATGTTGAAAAATATAATACAGAACTCAATAGGTGGAATAAACAAGAGAATGATGACAGCTGAAGAGCAATTACTGAAAACAACTGAAAATTAAGACAGAAAATCCATTAGGCAAAGAAAAATTATTAAAAAACAATACTAAGAGATGTGGTAGGTAGATATACAAGTAGAGGGAACAACCTCAAAATAATTGACAACAGAAAAGGTGAAGAAAGAAAAGTAATTGAAGAAATAATAGAAATATTTTTCCATAGTTAAAGAAAGATGAAAGACCCACAATCTAGAATGAAAAGTGCCAATTGAATGAAAAATAAAAGAGAGAAGAAAAAATCCGCGTTTAATTACATATTCATGAAAGATAAAAATATTAAAATCTACAAGAAAATTCTAAAGCATGCAGAGAGCAAAAGCAAATTTTAAAAGCCTATGATTTACACAGAAACAAGATGTAGATTGACATCAGACTTCTGACTTTCAGCACTGGAAATGGAATACTAGTTACAAGTTTTGAAGAAAAAGAGCTTTGAACATAGATATATATTCAAAGAAATTGTCTTTGCAAGGTATGGATATAATAAAAATATTATCTGGAATTCATCATCCCAATGGGCTTATCACATAAAGATCCACAAACACTTTAGTTAGAGATACTCAGTGAGAAGAGGAATCATTCCAGGAAAACATTGCAATAGACATGAAAGGGAAAGTTTACTGTTGTCTAATAAAATCTTAGTAGTGAATAAGATGAAGGAGCAGGAAAACATCTCAAAACTATAATGCTAGACAATGTAAACATGAGGATGAACAGGTGACCAAAGCAGGGGAGAGATCAAAGAGGTACACATGACATAGTATGAGTTTTGTTAGGGAAAGGTACAGCTATTAGTTTTTTTTGTTTGTTTTTTGGGTTTTTTTTTTTTTTTTTTTTTTTTTTTTTTTTTTTTTTTTTTTTTTTTTTTTTTTTTGAGAAACATAGACAGGGAACCATTATAAAAAACAAAATGGATTGCATAGCACTTAAATAAACAGAAATCTTTATACTGGACGACAGAAAAGAAGAAAAATGCAATAAACAGAAAATATGGAGAGGGCTGAAATCAGTCAAATTTTAACAATAATCAAATACATGGAAACTATTTAAACTATACAAGTACTATCAAAAGTCAGAGGTTTTCAAATTAAATTTAAGAAATAGGATTCTATGTTATACTCTTTTCAGGAGATATATTTAGCAAGAAGGCACTAAAATTTTGAGACACAGAAGGTGAAAACATATTAGGTAAATATCAATTAAAAGTCAACTGCTCCTTATTTTTTACGAAAGTAAAGTTTAAGGCAAACATGATAAGAACCAAAGGAAAATATTATGCACTGGGGAAAGAACCAAGGTAGAAACATGTACTCATTATAAAATATATCCCTGTATCAATACATTTGCAAAATACTCATATGTGAAGGTACAATTGACAGAGCTGTAGAGAAAAATAGAAAAATCTACAAGGACATTAGATGAACCTCTGCCAGAAACAAATAGATCAAGTTGAAAAAAAAAATTAGTGCTACTAAATATTAAATAGTATTATTAATTAAAATAATGCAAGATATGCTGTGTATAATAGTTGAATTAACTACACATACACATGCATGTACAATACATAAGTATATGTACATATGCATGTATTTATGTGTTTATATTTATATACGTATATATATCATAAATAATACAATTAATAACTTTGCATACTATATATGGAACCATCAGTATGCTGATGGTTTCCAAGTTTATTTCTCTATCCTACTCTCTTTTGAATCCAGATTTATATAACCCACTTCCTATTTGGCATTTTCACTTGGGCATTTAATAGATTTCTCAAACATTATGTCCAAAATTCATCTTCTGGTCTTCCTCTCAAACCTGCTCCTCCCACGACTTACCTCACATTAGATGGCAATTCAATAGTTCTTTTGCTGAAATTTGAGTTTTTGACATGTCTTTTTCCATATTTTTCACCTTATTTGCAAAACACTTTTAGGTAGCATTCTCTAGGAAACATACTGAGAGATGGAGATTTTCTTCAGGAGATTTTGGAGGAACTGTTCCTGGGAGCAACAGTTTTGGAGGAATGTATATTGGGAAAGCAGAACTGGGCAAGGGAGGAGGTGAACTGGAATTTAGTTGCAATTTTGGCCTCAGCCAACTTCAGCTGCTGAAGCAGCCAAAAGGAAATCACATAGAAATAAAGTTGGGGCAGTACAGAAATTTGCCTGAAGCCTGGGGTGACCAATGCCATTTTCATTCCACTGTGATCTGTTCATTTCACTGCTACCCACGCAAAATATTCATGTAGTTATCTGCCCTCATAAATCATAAATTTCAATTATCTTCTCTGTTAAATTATCCACAAGAACTTTATCCTTAACAGGGACTGGGCACTTGGAAATTTTAGAATAATCTTTAGAAATTAAAATATATGCTTTCAGGAAAATTAGTTAATCTAATGTATCATAAATGCTTGAAAAGTAGAGATACTACAAGAAAGCCAAAGAAACTTATTTATTCACTTAAGTAGTCCACCAAATGTCCAATTTGTTCAGTGAATTGTGGCTAATGTAAGATGCAGTAAAGTCTCAAATTACTAACTCCAAGCTCCATTTCTTTCTGCTTCCACTACCTGCTGAATGGAAGAAATGGAAAAGAACATTGCTGTGGAGATGAGCAAAGCAAAATGTGGAAGAAAAATGATAGGATCAGTAATTAAGAAAGAAAAATTAGAAAAATGGATACATAGGAATTGTCTGTACTATATTTTCACCAATTGCCAACAAAACCAAAATGGAAGGATATGTTGAATAGACTATTATTTTTATTGTATTACAGAAAACTAATCTCAAAATTAACTGATTGATTGACTAATTTGCTTGTTTGATAAACATCACAAGGCATCCTGTACTGGGAAGCTAAGAATGTAATTTTGAACATGCTTGAAATATAATGGCATTTTCCTTTGTAATTTTGTATATTGCAACAAAAAATATTAATATAAAAATCAAATAAAATGAATAGAAATCAGATTTGTTTTGAAGTATAGCATCATAATAAAATCAAACCAGAAAAGGACACCTATTTTGAAATAAGCAACCATCAGCTAAAGCTGCCCAAAATGGGCAGGAATGCAAGATAAATAGAGCTAAAATACTACTTACAAACCTTTGCACAAGACAAGGAAGCAGAAATGACCATATTTCAAAGCTGCTAAACTTCAACCTCTGTGATTAGATTATTTTTATGCAATGAAGCAGAGTAGTTAAGAACCAATTCCTTATAAATTGAAGCAATAATGTCTCTAAAGCAAACACTTACTTTATTTCAACCCTTAATAATGATGGCAAATCAAGAAAACTATACAATGACAGAGATTCATTTAGAGTCGAAGCAAATAAAGATAAGAGCTACAGCAAATCTTTCTGGAAGCTTTGTCCAACCAACCCTTCAGAGCTAAATGGTTTTAGATGAAAATGGCTCTGTAATTTTCTTGGGATGTTTACTATTCATCAGAAAAATGAGTGTTTCTATAAAATTTGACCAAAGAGTAAGCTTAAAATTATACCAGTGATGAGTACTCCATTGGCAAAATGTGAAATATAAATAGCTCCAAGTTGTGGGCAATTGCATAAAATGTAGAGTGCATTGTTGTTTTTTGTTTGTTTTTATTCCTTTTTTTTTGGCTAATCTTATTTCATATTTTCTTAGTTGGTTAGGTGTTGAAGTAGTCTGAGAGACAAGAAATGAGAATGAAAACATTTAAAACCTTTTGGTCACTTAATAGTACAGTTATACTTAATGTACTGCTAAAACTTCAGAAACTAGCCACTGAGACTGCTGACATGATTAAATTAAATAATGCATATAATACATACATTCATTAATAATAAGCACTCACTAAAATAAGGTTTTATTATTATTATTTATTGTGATATTATAACATAAGTGTTAAGGGAAAGGAAGGAAGAAATTATTTAGCACCCACTATATGTTGTGATTAATTTCATTTTGTATATAGTTTTTTAGCGTGTTTTTCAGATTAAGGAGGCTCGCTATTAGTGTTAGTCTGCTAAGAATAAGTTATTTTTTTTAAATCATAAACAGATAGAGTTTTTCCAACTTTTTCTAGATTTATTGAATTGAGCATGATTTTTCTTTATTCTTTTTTTTTTCCTTTTTGTCTTTTTTACTGACCAGTAACGGGTTCGCAACCCTCGGTGTCGTGCCCGCACCACGCTCAGCCAGTGAGCGGGAAATGGTCTCCACATGGGATCCGAACCCTCGGCGGGAGCGCCGCCACACTCCCAAACAGCGCACTCTCCAGTGCACCACCGGGCCAGCCCTTCTTTATTCTTTTAATTAGATGTAATACACTGATAGATTTTCAAAAGTTAAAACAAACATAATTGTGACATAAATAAAAATTCTTTGTGAAACAGCTTCCTTTTTTAAAAAAGAATATACATACATATATATATATATATATATATATATATCACTGACTTTGTTGTGCTAATATTTTGGTTCAAATTTTTATACCAATGTTCATGAGAAAATTTGTTCTTGGATTTTTATTTCATATAATATCCTAGCCTGATTTTGGTTTCAAAATATGTTGCAAAATGTTTTCTTTATACTACTCTTTAAAATATTTAGGCTAAAATGGGGTCTATTTCTTCTTTTAATATCTGATAGAATTCACCAGTAAGATTGGGTCTGTACTTGGAGTTATCTTTGCAGAAAATTTTAAATATAGTTCATTTCTTTAATTGTTAACAAAAATTTTCAATTTCTTTCTTCTTAATTCAAATTTAGCAACTATATAAATAAAATACCTGCACTTTCTAATTTACTAGCATGATGTTTGAAATCATATCCCCATTATCTTTTTACTGTCTTTGAGTTCTGTAGTGATATTTTTTCTGCATTATTTTCTGCATTATAATGCCTTCTTTCTTCCTTGTATGATCAACTTTATCCTGTGTTCGTCAACTGTATTAATCTCTTCAAAGAACCCATTTTTGGTTTTGTGTCTAGCTATTTGTTTTCTATTTCATATTTTTTCTATTTTTAAAATTTTTATTATTCCATATTTTGTTCAATATTCTTCTCTTTTTCTAGATTTCTATACTGAACACTTAGATGATTGAATTTTTGCCATTATTATTTTCTAATATTTGTGTGAAAGTTATGCTTGCTTTCTAAGCACAGTTTAGCAGATTGCAAACTTAAATATGCAATATTTTCAGTATTAATCATTTCAATTTTTTCTCACTTTAATTATTTGTTTTGTCCAAGGTTTATTTAGAAGTACATTTCTTAATTCTAAACATTTGAATAATTTCTATTTATCCTTTTCTATTTAACTCCAGCTTAATTTCACATCAAGGAAAACAATGTTTCGTTTTAATTTTTTTTGAAATTAGGTGAGACCTATTTTGTGGTTCAAAATTTGATCAATCGCTAAAATGTTCCATAGATATTTGAAAAAAAAGGTGTATATGAATTTTGTGGTTTAATATTCTTTATTTTGTCCTGCATTAGTAAATTTTCATAATGGGATTCTTTGCCTTCTTCCTAAAGAGTACCCTTTGGTGTTGTGTTTTTTGTGGGAGTAGGGGAGTTGGGTGTAGGTCTGAGATAACAAATTGTTGATAATTTTTGTTTGCATAAAAATATATTTACCTCACCTTTTTGAAGGTTATTCCCTAATATAGAGGATTTTAGGCTGGCAATTCTTTCTTTCAGCATTTTGAAAATAATATTAGTCTTTTGGCATTCAGTGTTTCTTTTGAGATGTCAGCTGCCTGTCTCATATGTTGCCCCATGAAAAGTAATACACCATTCTCACCCCATCTCCACCATCTCTGACTACTTTTCTGTATTTGGTTTTTGGCAGTTTGACTATGATACGACTAGATATGCTTTTTCTTTGTGTTTTTGTTGCTTCAAGTTTGCTGAGCTTCTGAAATCATTAGATTTGTGCTTTTCTTCAGTTTTCTTAAATTCTTAGCCCTTATTTTGTCAAATATATTTTCAAATATTCCACTCCATTCTGTCTCTGTTCCTCTTCTGGGACTTTATTTACACATATGACAGAACTTCTCACATTAGTGTCTATATCTTTCTAACTCTTTTTCCATACTTTTAATCTTTTTGATCCTTGGATAATATTTTTTTTAATTCTACATTCTATTTTATTATTTCTGTGTACAGCTAGGTCTAATCTGCTATCAAACCCAGCTATGGAATTTTATTGTGTTTTTCAATTATAAAATGTGCTTTTTGTCTTTAAATTTTCTAGTTATCTACTAAAATTCTCAAATTCGACTTTTCTGGCTTAAACATATCAAGTACAGTTAATTTACAATCTGCCTCTAGGAACTCCATTATATAGATCCACTATCCTGTCTTTGATCATGCAAATTTGTCTCCAATGTGCCTGTTTATTTTTCATTACTGTTCAAGCAAAATATTTATGTAATTTAAAACTTTGGATACTCATACCTTCCTACATCGAATATTTGTATTTATTTCAGGTAGAAGCCTAGGGTCTTAGACTTCAGCAACATCACTGACAATTTAGCAATATTTATTTAGAACTGAAATAATTTTAAGCTGCTTTTCTGATGCTGTGAGGGTCAGAGTATTTTCTACTCATCCTTTCTCTTTGACTATCTCTTTAATGGTTTCAACCTAAACTCAAGATGTTTACTAGTTAAATCCTACCCTCCAACTTTCATTAGGTACTGAAATCCTCTTTCATTCACATAGATTAGGAGTTGGCAAACTACATTTTATCCTACCTAGCGCAAGCAGCAAATCTGGCATGCTGTTATTACTGTAAATAAAGTTTTATTGGGACACAGCTGTGACCGCTCATTTACATATAATTTATGACTGCTTTCTGCCTACATAGCAGCAGAGTTGAAAAGTTTTTGATAGAGACCTTATGGGCTGCAAGGCCTAAAA
Source organism: Galeopterus variegatus (assembly GCF_000696425.1). Classification (NCBI taxonomy): domain Eukaryota; kingdom Metazoa; phylum Chordata; class Mammalia; order Dermoptera; family Cynocephalidae; genus Galeopterus; species Galeopterus variegatus. Next base: position 201,280 of record NW_007727809.1, on the reverse strand, counting down.
TACTTACTATTTAAAATTTTACAAAAATGTTTGCTGACCTGGAATTGGCAGTTGACCAAAATGAAAAAGCAGAAAACCTTGGGGTCTGTGCAGTTTCTCTTGGTTTTCTTTATCTCTAAAATCTTGGCCCATGTATACTCCACTGCCTTGTTAGCATTCTACAATTTTAAAACAGAGAATCTCTCCCCCCACCACACACACACACACACACACACACACACACACACACACACACTGTTTATATAGTCTTTCTCAGTGGGAGAGTCATTTAAAACACTACTTAGTCTAACATTACCCGAAGTGGAAATCTCTTTCCTAGGCTCTGAGAGAAAAAACAGAGAGAGGGCTTTAGTAGGTAGATGTTTAATGTCATTTTACACATGTTTATGGTAAAGAATAATACTAAAATCTGTTGGGTAATATGCAAGAAAGCAAACTGCTTCTCTTGGTGAATTAAAATGTACTTGTAAATTATGTAATGATAATATATTATACAGTGTTTAATCCTCTCATAATAGGTAGTATGTGATGTTCATACTGATTTGGCCAAGTACTGCCCTATCAGGGCTTTGTGAAGTCCATAGAGTCTTTTTTAGATGTCTGTACAAATTTGAGAACTTTCACAAGTGTTTGTAATAAAGATGAATATCAGTAGTCTTGTAAATATGGCTTTTTTATAAGTAGACTGATAGAAACAAGGCTTTGCCACTTCCTAGGATTATACTTACAAATTTTAGGCCTGACCCCTTTGTCCTTTTTAAAATGAATTTAATAATACTTCACAGAATTAACTTGATAATTAAATGAGATGGTATAAACAATATACCTACTGGAGCACCAATGCCCATTCTCTTTTATTTTGTTTGAAGCAAGATGCAGACAATGCGCTGCTACCCAGCCACAAATTAGAATTACTGGGAGACAATGCTCATCTCAGTAAATATAAATACCTAAAACCAGTCCAGAACAATTAATTGTTAATTTTTCAGTATTGAGCTGAGGTTTTTTTCCCCCTAATGAATCCTCTGTTCATCCAGGACCACTGAAAAAGTAAAGGGATCTCAAGTTAGATCTGCTTTCAGATTTTACAACCATTATTACACAAATAATAATGTGCGTGTGTGATATTAGTCCAATTTTATTTTGTCAATCAATTTCCAAATCAGTAAAGCATAAATAATATAATTGGTAAAACCGCTGAGAAATTAATAAATAAAATGTATCAGTTTTTGCTCACACATTAGTTACTCAAAAAAAATGATGATTTTTATTAATGTTTTTCCTAGTACTTCCTTCTCTCGTGACTTGAATTTGGGCTTCCATTACTCTATATTTCTATTTTGATCATTCTCCTGAGCTCCAGATTTCTCTACAGCTTTACCAGGATGCTTACTTATCATCATTCTTTCTGTTTAATTGCTCTTAAGGCTTTGCTTTGTATTTATTTTTGTCTCTCACTATGCAACATAAGCCTTTATCATCATAGTTGTTTTATTTCATAATGTGTGCCCAGAACAAATTATGACTTAGAAGGCATTTTATAATTATATGTAGATTGAATGAATTACATTCTGGCTTAAAACTACCAATTAAAAAACAAGAACATAAAGAATGTAAAGTTTACTAACTCTATATAAAATTATTTAACTTATGCCAATTATGTCTGCACACCATATCTGCGAACTTGTCTTACATTTCTTATAAAAATATATTCCTCTTGAATTCAGAACCCATTTATGATGCATTTTGTTTCATTCAGCACATAGCAATGAGTGAGTTCATAAACAAACTACTTTGCCCTATTAGGACAAAAATGGCTGACCACAGCAAAACAAATATAAAATATGTTAAAATTGTTAGGCCTATATTTGTGCTGTATTTATGTCAAAATATAGAAAAGCAATAGACTGTAACAGATATGACCTTATGCTCTGAGGTTAGAGAAAGAGAATTGCAGTTGAGCCACTACAGCAGAGGCTCTCTATGCCCAGTACGTGTCCCTGGCAACTCTCTGCCTGCTCCTGTTCTTATCCAGCTGACAGGATCTGCATGTGTGTACCTGAAGGCTCTTTCCCCCAGTCTTCTTCAAGTATGGAAAACAAGACTGACCACATGCGATTGGCCCAGTAATTAAAATTCACAGGAGTTTGACTCAACTAATGACATTGTAGTTGCTGTAAAATTAACCCAGCGTCCGTTTTCCCCACCTGTCATAATTCCGAGGCATGATGTTTACCATGTCTTCCAGATATTTCCCATGATATTAAGCTCCAGTTGCCCACGGCATTAGCCAGCTAGTGGTGAACTCTTTACTGACTGGTTTAGTCACTTTTATATTGCTATAGCAGGATGCCTTAGATGAGGTGAGTTATAAAAAGAAGTTTATTTGGCTTACATTTCTGGTGGATGAAAAGTCTAAGATCAGGAAGCCCATCTGATGATGGGCTCAAGCTGCTTTAACTCATGGCAGAAAGCAAAAGGGTGTCCTTCTTTATGACAACCTGCTATATGGGGAATAATTCATTCCTGCAAGAATTAATCTAGTCTCCAGAGAGTGAGAACTCATTCACTATCTCAAGAATGGCACCAAGCTGCCTATGAGGGAGGGTGAAGACTCCATGATCCAAATGCCTTCCATGAAGCTCCGCCTATTAAAGGTTCCAGCTGCCAACATCTTTGAAATAGCAAGTAAATTTCAACAGGAGTTTTGGAAGAGACAAACCACATACAAAACATAGCACTGACTGAATAAATTTGCTTCTCTGTATCATTTTCTCACTCTAACATTACCTGCATTTTTCAAATCAATTGCTTGCACTGGAACTTTAGTTTTCCACTTACAAATGCTAATTTTGGATAAATAAATAATCTCATATTTGCTCCAGTTGCTCATCTATAAATTGCAGATGCAAAATTATTTACATTATAATTTTGCTGTAAGAATTAAATTAATTTGTGTGTGTGTGTGTGTGTGTGTGTGTGTGTGTGTGTACTTAAGAGAGAGCCTGGCATTATTAAATATTTAGTAAATTATTATTTAGTCTTATTATAGTCTAACTTGACTTTGACTGAAATCTTTACAACAACCATAAACTGAGACTTAGAGGGGTAAAGAAACTTGCCTGAAGTTGCAGAGGAAATTTGAAAATTGAAGCTGAGTTTGTGTCAATTCGAAGTACAAATTCTTAAGTGAAAATTTTTAGTATTATTTTTAATTTCATCTTCAATACTAGCAAAATATTTGACTGGTATTTTATACATATCTGTGAATTAGACAGGTAGAGAAAGTATATCTCATACAAATTTATAAAAAGTACTTTTCAAACTTTAGTATGCAAAAGATTCACTTGGGGGAGTTTTAAAAATTAAATTCCTAATTCCAAACCTGAAAATGCAGATTTCAGTTGGTATGGGATGATACTTGCACTTTTACAAGCACCCTGATTCTAAATCAAGTGGTACAAGAAGCACATTAATAAATATGCTAATAATTTAAAAAGTAGACATTTTCAGAACGCAGTATTGGGATTACATTGAAAGTCCTAAGGATTATACAGGTCCTAGCTTTTAGAACAGATTTTGTAAAATAGTTAACACTTCTTTTTAGCCTATCACATCAGCTAGAGGGAAACTCCAATTCTTAGAATACAGAGGACTAATCTGTATGTATTAGTAAGAGGCCTCATTAGATGAGACATTAAAACAGCTTTTAAGGTAGTTTAGAAAACACACACACACACACACACACACACACACAGATCATTTGGATCTTCTGCAAAAGAAAAGTTTTGCTCACATTGAATGGGTCCTACAGTTTCAACCTCTATAAAAATTAAGAAGAAAGCACTTTTTAAGCACCTTGCTTGAGGTTACCATACAGAATCAGTAGGAGGTTCTTCCTTTGCATTTCAAGAATGGGAAGAAACAGCATTGACTAAGACAGGATGTAATGTCTGAGCTCTTTGTATTCCTTGTTTTTATATAATTCTAAAGGTTAAAATGTAGCCTTGTAATTCTTAGACTTACAGGAAGTGTGAACCTGGTGCCTCTCTTGAAGGGTTTTCTTGCAAAAGGATATGTATTAGATGTTTTAACTCCCCGATTCTTTGATCACCCTTCCTAGCTGGAAAGCATCTCTGGATTTTTGATAGAGCCAAATACTTCCTTCCTTTCACTGATAAATAAATGAGGTTTTTCAGGAACTTCTGTTTCCCTCTATTTTTGTAGAAAATTTGTTTCTTTCATATAAAAACAGCAAATGGTTACATGATTTAAATTGTGACTTTGTACACCATAAGACATCATTTCAAAATCCTCAAGACTAAAAATATTGTATAATGAAAGAAAATATGAAAAGCAACTAATGTAGTGAGACTGTATTATGCTTTTCTACCAGATCAATGAAAGAATTTTAAACCTATCCCTGCTCCTTTCTTCTTATTTCTCTTGTAGTTGGAAGCTAGAGTGTTTAAGCCAAATAATAAATGTATTATGAATGTCCACCAATTGCTTTCTTTCTTTGCTAAAAACACAATTTTCAGATTCCTGAATGAGTCAACAAATTCCTGCACTGAATGGTAAAAATTAACCCATGAAGATTAAAGTGAAACACAGACACACACAGATCCTTGGTAGTGCTGGAAAATTTTTGAATTACTATATTCTTTTATATAAGGAAGTGATATCTGCCATTAAAAATGACTGAACTTTAACATTGTGTGTCTTTGTTCATTCAGGCTCCTGTAGCAAAACACCATAAATTGGATGCCTTATAAACAACAGAAATTACTTCTCACAGTTCTAGAGGCTAGGATTCCAAAATCAAGGTGCCACCAAATTCAGTGTCTAGTGAGAAACCACTATCTGGTTCATAAATAGTGCCCCCTAGCTGTAACCTCACAGGATGGAAGGGGATAACTAGCTCTCTGTGGTCTCTTTTATAATGGCACTAATTTCATTGTGAGGTCTCTGCCCTCATGAACCAATCATCCAGCAAAGACTCCACTTCTTAACACCATCAAATTAAGGGTTAGGATTTCAACATACAAATTTTGAGGGGACAAACACTCATGCCACTTTGTATACAGTATAGATTGTACTTATTATTTATTAATTAAACAATAATAATTTATTGGGGTTTCCATATATTACCATTCATATTTGTCAATACTCTGTCTTCTTGTCAAACAATTTGCAGAACAGAGTACAATGACATTTTTTTTTTTCTCTTCTTGCTGGCTTTTGGTAAATATGGATACAAAACATTTACCAAAAATAAGAAAAAAAATCCGTAATCAGTTAATAAATTATACTTTGGTCCTCTGATAGTTTCTCCAGTTTAAGCTCAAGTTTTAACTCTAATGATGGCATAAGAGACAATGAACTGTGAGATAACTTTATAATTAGGTTCATTTTGCTTTGTCAGTAACTGAGCCTTTGAAACACCACAAGAAATAATTATTGTGAACAGAATTATTTTTATAGAAAAATATGCCATAAGCAACTTTTATTATTTCTGTGACAACACATATTTTATATGTGTTCATATATTTTGATGATATTAATTAAACGCTCTGTATGAAAAAGATTAAAACATTTTATAGACAAAAGAACACTGACCTACTTTTTAGAACAATAGTCTCTGAAATGTGGTGTCAGAATATTTCCTGAAGATTACTCAGAACTTAATAAGGATAAAAAAGAATGATGAAAAGAACTTAAAGGCCGTACTATTGAGATTTGGGGCAAAAGAACTAAATTAAGCTCACAAAGTACTGAGCATTTTATTATTTGCATGATGATGACAACTAGATCCATTTTTTTTTTCTATTTCTATTCCAAATTGCTATTCATTAATATTGGATTGAAGAGAGAAACAGAATGAGAATATATTCAATAAGAAAAACAATCATCAAATATTTACACAGTGTTAACAGTGTGAAAGGCATTTGTAAAGCCACACGACTATGCCACTTGTCGGGTTAGGGCCATAGCTACACTAATTGTATAGCTAGGGGTAATTCGTAACTAAAGCCAAAACATTTCATTATTTTAGTTATACTAAGTTTCCATTTGTATTGCCAGGGCTATGGCTCAGGCCCTTCAAACCCATTGTACAGACTGGGTCACAGACCCCTCAAATGTCAGGCTGGGTTATCAGACCCCTCATATGCAGGTCCACTCTAAGTAATTGGGAAAGATCCTGAGAGCCATTGGTAGATGACACGAGCTCAGTCCTCAGCAGTTGCAGCAGCAGCTTAAAGGTCCAGCAACAGCAGCAGCAGCAGCAGCAGCATCCTGGAGGCATCCTGGGGCCACTGGCAGCGACAGCCTCCAGCAGCAGCAGCAGCCTCCCATGGCCTCCTAGGGGCATCCTGGGGGCGCGGGGCACTGTGGATCAGAGCCACTCGTCCTTTATACTTAAGTTATAACCCTGGACATCTGGTTGCACATGCGCAATTACATTAGACAACAACCAAGGAACACCTGGGTGCACGTGCCTATTTATATCAAATGTTTGTCAAGATTGAACATCTGAGGGGCCCTGATCATTTTCCTTCACTTTCCCTGCAGCATTGTACTCAAAACTAAAGGGAATAAAAAGGCGAATCGTCTCTGATATCAAAGAGTTTCTTAAAAGCAGAGCTCCTTATTACAACCTAAAACTGTGGCATTAGGAGATAAAGAGGGATATGCACACATATATTTTTTATTCATATTCTATAACTGGGGTAATAACCATCTGCCCCTTAATAAGTCACTATCTTCACTAAGCCTGTAAACAACATCTAAATCTTTCTAAATAGAAATTGACACAACTACATCAATTGACAAGTATCAACCTGGAAATAGAATTTCTTAATCATCCCTAGAAGGGAGAACACCAAATTTTCTCATGTTTCTCAACTGCTGCTGATTGATTGTCTACCAAACTCACTGAAGCTTAATCCCTGTTGTAACTGTTGAGGGTGGGAAATCCTACTATGATAATTGAAAGGTGGGGCTTGAAGAGGTGATCAGATTGTCAGGACAATCTAATTTACTTGATGGTTTAATTTCCTTGACAATTTAATTTACTTGATGGTTTAATGGTGATTATGGGCATGGTTCTCATGGCTTTAAAAGGAGAGCCTGTAATGAGCTCCCTCCCTCGCTGAGCTTCTTTTTCCTGATGCAATACTGTGCATAGCTGAAGTCACCACCAAGAAGGCCCTCACCAGATGTGTTCACTGGACTTTGGACTTAACCTCCAAAACTATAAGCAATACATTTCTTTTTCTTTACAAATTACCCAATTCAGGGTATTTCTTTTATAAGCAAAAGAAATGGATTAATACTCTAGTCATATATAATTTGCAGAAATATTGACAAGAGACCCTTTTGCTATATCCTTGTAATGACTATAAACTTTGTCCAGATTTTGAAGAATTAGCTGTAATGCCACAAATTCCCCCAGCAATGCCATGATAAGCAAAGAAATGTAATACACAGATTTTAAGGATCTACTGAGATAGGAGGTACTCAGTTTCCCTGGGTTTGGGTTTCTGGACACAACTCTGGGTTTCAAGCCATTGGTCAAGGTCTCAGGCCCCTCTCCTAGGTGCTCTCCTAGAGGAGAGTTACTGTTGCTTATTGGACCTATGTTTGGCACCAATACAGGAAGACTGAGACCACAAGGGGAGACTTATGCAAATCCAGTAGCTGAGTATACTTAGTAAGAGGAATTTATACAGGCTTTAAGACCCCAGTGACCAAGCATGCTCAGTGGAAGGGACTTTGTCCTTTGAATGACCTTCCACTGGAGGAACTAAGGAGCACACAATGTTCTTGAATATGTCCGGTACATGTCATAGAATTTGACCAATGAACATGCTCTAGAAAGAGACTAACTGAGAATGTATAAGACTATGACATAACTGGGAACACCCTTTAGTTAAATATTCATTAGGTAGCATGAATATGGATTAGATAGAGAAACTATAAAAGCTGAATCCCAGCAGAAGGCGGGGTTGCTGCTCACTTTCCTGGGGACAACCTGCACTTAGCCAGCTGAGGTGTGTATGTTTTACTTTTGTGTTAAGCTTACTTTTAGTAGGTGGCTGCTCACTCTCTTGAGCCAGCCTGCACTCTGTACTAAACTTCAAGTGTGTATTTCTTACTTTTGTGTTAAACTTGGTGCAGCCCTGCTCAGTCCCTGGAGGTAGGTGGCACTCTCTCTGTGAAGTCTGTATCTCTTAATTTTTACATTAAACCTGTTCTCACTTTCTACTGCGACTCTGCTCTTGAATTCTTTCCTGTTGTGGAGTCAAGAGCCTGGTAAGAAGACAGGGTGGTTTGATGCTGGCATCAGGCCTCCCAGACCCTCTCCTCTGGCATCACTACTATGTGTCAAGCTCTGGGCTATGTACTATGGATAAATGGAAAAAAAGTGACATTAACTTCATCTTAGATAAAGATGTGTTGATTCATGGTATAGGGAAAAATAAGTAAAGACACTTTTGCCTTTTTTAAATACAACATTTTTTCTCTCTTGTTTTTCCTTCTTTTTCTCCTGCTACTTCTTGTTTCTGTCTTCCTTATTCACATATTTATCAGAATTCCTCTTAGTAGCACAGTTTAAATGAAATATACCTAGTTGTACATCTAGGCTAATTCTCCTATTTTAAATCATATTATTAATTTGGATATAATGTGTACTGTAGAATAGTAGCTTGATCTTTTGCATAAGTCTTCAGTTTTACAGAAAAAAAAAAAAAAAGCAAATGAAAAATTACCAGTAAGCTGCTGGGTACAACAAGAAAATTCTTTCTCTGATCCAAATGTAGATAAACGTCATAAAGGGTATTGTTAGAAAATTTAAAGAAATTACTAATAATAATCATAATAAACAAAGACATTCACCACGGACTTGATAAAGAAGATATCTATAACCCCAGTGGTGGGTCCACAGAAGGTTAAATATTGAACATATGAATAGTAAGAAGTGATGCTTTAATGCCTGCTTTGGAATGGAGCTGAACATACCCTGCAAATAAAACCAGGATCTGTACAAAATGCACTGGATTTGTACATTAAACTGGGTGGGTGTTGGTCTCTGAAACTGTGGATTGGGGCTGAATAGCCACTGCCACTGTCCTAAGCTTGTACCTGGAAAGATTTTACTAGTTTTTGAAAGGAGTGGAGGTGGGGAAGAGGGAAGACACAGGACATCTGCTAAACAAAAAACTGGGTTTTAGTGTAGAAAATTAAATTCATGGATGATATTTACCATAATTCTGAAAAAGTAATCATGGTCTTAAAAATGCTTTGAATATCCCCACATGGCTTTAGTACATTTGCTATATATATATATATATATATGAGTATATATTTTTATACAATATATAATTTATATATAGTGCATAATTTATATATAATATATATTTAGCACATTTGCATATATATATGAAATTATAGTAATATTTTTATTTTCTGGTGACAAGGTCCTTTAATAAAGAGGTGTTATATATATGTGTGTGTGTGTATATATATATATATATATAGTATATATGGTGGGCATATGTACATATGGTATATATATGATGTATCATGCAGCTGGAAAAGGAAATACTAAAATGGTGTATACCAGCATAAATACATCTGAAATCAAAACACTGGGTGAAAAAGTAATACTGCAGAATGATACAAAGGCAATGATGTCAATTATGTAATTTTAAAATACAGGCCAAGAAAAATATATTGAACATGATTGCACATATTGTGTGGGGAAGTGGAAAATACAGATAGGGACAATATATTGAATACTCATGAGAAAAATTGCTGTGGGGATATAATAAATACATAGGTTTGTGCTGGTTTACAAAAGAGACTGATTTTATAAATGTTCTATTTTTAAAAATTTTTTTAGAAAAATAAGACAGCATATGAATAGTTGTTTCACTGGGCAAGGTGGTTCAGTAAGTAATGTTTCCCTACCCAAAACACATAATAAAAACAGATAAAGAGGAAAGCAAAATATTTAAATGAAGATTGCAGACACGATAAACATATCTGCAGGCCATAAAAATAAAAAATAAAATGGTGAGCAGACTGAAGTGATAGACCTTCTAGGCTTTTGATCCAAAGTAGTATAACAAATGGGTTTAGAATGTTTCTCTTAAACTTTGGAGACTGATCCAGGTTCACTGTGTAAAGCCAGAGACCATAGATCTGATTCTTCAATTTATGAAAAGATAATGGAACAAATATGGGACTGAATTCCTCTTGGTGTTATGCATTTAGGCCTGGAGGACAACACACTGAGATCAGAAACTGTGCCAAGATAGTCCATATTGCTGTTGATGGGAAGAAGTCAAAGATCACTAGGGACACTTGTTTTCAAACAAAGAAAGTTATGTTTAGTACTTGATACACACAGGGAACTGCAGACCACTAGAACCATGATGTATCTCAGAAAAAGGTGATATGAGGCACTTGTTTTAAGATTCAGGCAACATTAAGTGAATTGGAGGAGGGTTCAAAGAAAAGGGAATCTTTTTGGAGTGGGTACTTCCAGAAAGCAGGTGAAGAAGGAATAGTCACTCAGATTAGCTGGGAGAGAGGGGTGCTTGGTCATTTATGTGGTTGCAGTATGTATTTGTTTTTATGGTTCTGGATATTGTTTTTATGGTTCTTGTTATTGTCTTATTCCATCATGATCACAGAGAGACCACATCTGATGTTGATATTCTGCGAAAATGTTTATTTTCAGCAAGGGAACATGACAGCCTCGCTAAATGGAAATGCGACTAGATACAAGATGTCAGCTGTCAGGACTGCATTTTTTCCCCTCATCACCACAGGGCAATACTGATAAGCCAAGGTCTATTTCTACACAGGGGCTACAGAGGACTTAGGGATGCAATTGCCAAGTTATAAGTAGGTGAATATGCACAAAGGAAGGTGAGGACAAGAAAAATATAAATAAATATAAATGCATATTTTACTTGAAATGTGTGGACAAACCAAAATTCAAAAGTCCACAAAAAAATGCAATAATAAAGAAAAACAAATTAATAATAATTTATAAAATTCTTTCCCATGATTTTATTCAAAGATTTTGAATGGCTACTTTCAAATAAGTAGGTATAAGTTAATTGATGAAAGAAGTAATAATTGCTTTAAAACATTACAAAAAAGTAACAGCTGTCAATTCTGTGTATGGGGGTAAAAGTGATTTATTTTATTATTTTTTTATGCACTCCTGTTTCTCTGCATTCTTTAATTGCTTAAAAACAAAATCCTGAAAATACTGTGGGATAATTGTTGAACATCCAGCATGTATTTAGTATCTGTGAACTAGAGCACAGTTCTTGTCAATCCAAGTTAAAACGATATAGTTGGTATGATCTTACCCTCGTGAACCTTATGGTGGAGTTGAGATAACACAGATAACAAAATATATAAAGGGAAATTAAACATAACATAGGATTTTATTGAATAACACAGGCTATACAAATTCACTAAAGATGTATAGAATTAAAGATTTTTATCACTTTAAGTAACAAGGGTTTTTCCAGATTTCAGTCAAAAGTCAGAATAAATCTGTGACAATCTAGTTGGAAGGAATGTAAGATATTTTGCATGTATATTTCTAGAGATAGTATTTAATTTTATAACAGTTACCTAGCATATAACATGTATGATAACATTAAATATGGATGAATTTTTCAGCTCTTAATGCAAAATAAATGTAAGTAAAAGAAGTATTTCATTATCCTACCTAGTGGAATTTCATATTTTGAATTTTCTTTGTTTTCATACTTTATATTCCTCTCCTATCTCTTCTCCCATGTCTTAATCAAATATGTTCCCTCAGTTTGCCCACTTTCTTTTGAAAATTGTGGTGGATACACCTTCCAAATGCATCGTTCATATGTTTTCTCAGTTGCTGGGAGGTTCACAGCAACAGTGCCTTCCCGGAATTTTCCTTGGCCAAAGGGGGCTGATTCATTCAAAGAAATGCCCCATTCCTTAGGGACAGCCAGATTTACTGAGTAGGTGATGAGGGAATAAAAGTCCTGGACTTTTTGCTTCAATGCAGGCCATCTCTGAAAGTCCATCTCAGCTCCAGAGTTGCCCAATGGAAGGACTAATGCTTTGTAACCACTTTATTCCAGCTTCACTTCTCCCTCTGTTCAACCTTGCTTCTCTTACTCCCTAAAAATTTCTTCCCACCACATTTTTTAATTGTACGTATTTGTGGGGTACAGTATGTTGTTTAAATACATGCATAAATTATACAATGATTCATTTAGGGAAGATAAAATGTTAACCACCTAAACTTTATCTTTTCTTTGTGGTGATTACGTTCTAGTTCTTCTTTTCTAGCTATTTGGAAATATTAATTTCTCAAAAGAAGACACACAAGGGCCGACCCCGTGGCTCACTCGGGAGAGTGCGGCACTGGGAGCGCAGTGGTGCTGGGACTGCCGAGGCCACGAGTTCGGATCCTTTATAGGGATGGCCGGTGTGCTCACTGGCTGAGTGTGGTGCTGACAAGGGTTACGATCCCCTTACTGGTCACAAAAAAAAAAATTAATAAATAAAAAATAAAGAAGACACACAAATGAGCATCAAGTATATGAAAAAATGCTCAACATCACTAATCATCAGGGAAATGCCAAGTAAAACTACAATGAGATATCATCTCACTACAAGCTATTCTCAAAAAGACAGAAAAGAAATTTCGGTGAGGAGGCAGAGAAAAGGGAACTCTTCCATTATTGGGGGAATGTAAATTAATACAGCCATAATGGAAAACAGTAAGGAGGTTCCTCAAAAAACTAAATACAGAATTACCATATAATCCAGCAATCCCACTTCTGGTATATATCCAAAAGAAATGAAATAAATACGTTGAAGGGGCCGGCCCGGTGGCACACTGGATAGTGCGCCGCTTGGGAAGCGCGGTGGCGCTCCCGCCAAGGGTTCGGATCCCACATACAGACCGGTTCCCGCTCACTGGCTGAGCGAGGCATGGGAGCAACACCGAGGGTTGCGATCCCGTTGCCGGTCCCCGGTCCGGTACGGGGGCAACACTAAGGGTTGCGATCCGTTGCTGGACACGGAAAAAGACAAAAGACAAAAAAAAAAAAAAAGAAAGAAATACGTTGAAGATATATCTATACTCCCATGTTAATAACAACTTTTGCTTCACCCCCTGAAAAACTTCTTATATGCTAAGTTTCTTCTCAGAAATTGTTTCCAGGGAATCTTCTATTAAAGACAAAAAGAAAGTTTACAATCTGCACATGGAAATGTCAATTTTATACAACATTGAATGCAAATTTGGATTTTTCTCAATGATTTTACACTATTAATGTTTGACAGCTACCAAATAAGTCTTTGGTTTTCTGTATACTGAATTTATAAATATTAAATCTAAGAATAAATGAGATTTTTTTCAATTTTTTTTTTCAGTTTTTCCTCTCAGAAAATTCAAATAATGCTAGAGATTTTCTCAATTATATTTTGAAATGTTTGATCATGCAAAACATAAAATGGCTTCTGTGGGAAAGAGACTGGAATAAGAGTAAATTTCACAATAACCTTCTTTCATCGTAGAAACCTTAGATAACATAAAATGCAACAGCTGGCAGTATCAAGCCTTCATATAGTAAAAAATAAATAAATGAAAAGACTATTATTACACATTTAGTATCTTGCTATGATTAAGAAAATCAGGTTATATATACCTGTTGACTATTTTAAAATAAAGAAAACAAAAATTCAACCTCTATATACTTTGGTTGCTAATTAGCAATTCATCCATGAATTGTTTTAACAGGTTTATTGAGATCTAGTTCATATACTTCACAATTCATCCATTTAAAGTGTGCATCCAAATTATTTCAGTATACACAAAGATATGTGCAATCATTACCACAGTCAATTTCAGAACTTTTCTTTACCTCAAGAAGAAACCTTATTCATTTTTGTTATCACCTCACTACTATCTGGCCCCTCCCTCCAGGCCTAAGCAAACAACAATCTACCTTGTAGATTTCCCTGTGCTGGACATCTCATATGAATGGTCTCATGTGTTTCTTTGTGTTGCTTCGGCCCCCACGGATTTGTCACCCCACTTCCCCTGGGTGATGGAGACACAATAGATTACTCAAAGCCCATCTCTTCTGAGCAGTGAGAAGCCCCGAAGTGGTTAACTTTCTCAGGACCCTCCAGCTAGAGGGATCCCTTCCTTGGGAAAATTAATGCCGAATTGGGGTTCTTTTCCTGCATCTATTTTCCAGACCAGGAAGTTACAGGAAGACACATAGGTGGGGTTATAGTTTAACAATATAGGCTGGTAACTTTCAGTGAAACAAGCCAGATGACATTGCAGTAAGGCAATTAAGTGGTCCTATCAACAACAGTTTGATCTTAGCAAACCTTCCTTCCTACAGCAATCTCTCAGTATCTTTACATAACAATCAGTAACTAGTCTGTCCTTGAGCCAGCAACCTGCTGTGCCACAAATCTTTATCTTACACCAGAGACTTACAGCCTGAGGAAAATATCCTGTCCTTGCAAGGTCAATATTTGAAACTGCAAGGCTTGGGAAAACCAGGCCCTGTTTAGTACATATGCTTTATAGTATATCCCACACTCATGTAATATGTGGTCTTTTGTGACTGGCTTCTTTCACTTAGCATAATGCTTTCAAGGTTCTTTCATTTTGTTACATGTTATTAGTCATTCATTGTTTTTACTGCTAAATAATATTTATGTGTGTGTGTTATTTTACGCAATTGCTTTTTAAATTGCTTAAGAGAAGAAAGGAGAAAAAATATGCCTTAATAATGTCCATTATAACTATGTAATTACATTTTCCACTGTTCTTGGTGTAACCTGAGAATGGGAAGATAAGTGAAACAGTTTTATACTACAAAGAACTTCTATGAAATTGAGAAAAGAATATAAATGCATAAGTATAATAGTACAGGTTGGCACTTGTCATAGCAGGAACACAAGGTACGGAGTGGCCCTTTTAATCAGAGGTTTGATAAAGGCCTCAAAATAACATGCATATGAGAAGTATTCCAGGGACTTCTGAAAAGATTTGTGTAAATACATGTCATATCTGTTGAACTGGATAAAATGTTTTTATGACTGCTCTTTGCATCAAAGATGGACGAGAGTTAACCATGCGGTACAAATCTCCTACACCAGATTATGTAACAGGCAACTATAAAATACAATTGCACCTGTTTCATTTGTATCATTTGTAAGATGACGTATTTCATTTGTGCTTATTTTCAGCCCCACAAGTGATAAATGGATGCATTTGGAATTTGTAGAGATATTGGAATATTATTATATTTGAATGACTCTTTCAAAGCCTTCTAAATATTCACAGTCTTCTCAGATGAAAAAAAAATTAATAGAAGCAAATTAAATATTTACTCTCCTATTTAAAATTCTTGTTTCGGCCGGCCCGGTGGCGCACTGCTACAGTGCGCCGCTTGAGAGCGCAGCGACGCTCCCGCCAAGGGTTTGGATCCCACATACAGACCGGCCGCTCACTGGCTGAGCGAGGTGCGGGTGCAACACCGAGGGGTGCGATCCGTTGCCGGTCACGAAAAAAGACAAAAAGGAAATAAATAAATAAATAAATAAATAAATAAAATTCTTGTTTCATTTTCATCTGGGATGTGTAGAAAACATTACATAAAAGAGTTTTTACATAAGTGGATCTTATGCTTTCTTTAATGACAGTGGGAGAAAATGTATTCTTCTCAAAAATAAAGAGTAAGATATATTTCTTAAATTTTAATCAATTGAAGATTTTAGAATAGTCAAATAAAAGGAATAAAGAATAGGAATGTACTTATATCAGATACATTTCAATATTTCACTAGGCTCACCCAGTGACAAGATATTTGTTCCAGAGCTCAATATAGTTTTAGGAGGGTAAGTAGAATTTAATGAAATTCTAATTGCACTCAAAGAAATTCATATTGGAAATAATTGAGAAAGTCAAATGAGCATGTATCAGTCCCTCTCTCCCCAGTTTACTCTGTTTCTGGAATAACTTGCAAAATGTTGGTAAACCATTTAAAATTTTATCACTTTAATTTTAAGGGATAGGAAATTAATTCAAAACTACATATATTTTTACTGAAAATAGAGGACAAAAATAAATATAATGGAGAATTCTAATAACTGATCAATTCAAATGTCATCTTGAGGTGGAGATTTCTCCTTTGATTTATTCTTCTCCAAGAAAGTAAACCTTTTCCTTATTAGAAAAAGGAAAGAGAAAATGTGCATTCTCCTACTTATTAGTCCGTGCAATACACAATATTATATTTATAATAGTGCTAATAAAGCACTAATACTCTTAAAATCAATGGCATTAGAGATAACAGTAACACAGCTAGAATGGGCACCTGAGTGATAGGCTTTATATTATTTGGGATTAAGAGAATTAATCACCTTGAAGACTAGTGATAATGATCAGATGAAAGAAATAAATTAATTGCTTTACAATTACTTTAATGTTTGCTTTGATTATTAATGATTTGCTCTCTAATGAATATGTTCATTTAAAGTTATTTTCATTATATATCTTTATGATAATTCTATGGTCAGGTTTATTTCTCAATTTCATACATCACAATATAACATCAAAAAGCTACAAAAATATAAAAGTGGAATCAAAAATTAAGATCACAATCCAACAACTAATTTGAATTCTAAGATTCAGAATTTCTAAATCATCATTTTATCCAGTAACCCTTGTAATAACCTGTTTTCTGTTCAGAGGATAGAACATGGACAAAATACCAGTATTATATGGTATGATTGTCATAACTGTGGGTAGCTAAAAATTGAGGTAGTAAAATTAAGGAAAAAAAAAATTCAATTGTGCTTCAATTGTTCCCGAATGTACTATTGGTTTCTAAATACATACCATGATTTCCAAAAATGTTTCCTTTTACATGGTTTTTGGTATTTTTTATCAGTTGACTGGTGATCAATTAATAATCCAAAAAATATAGAAAATAAGTAAACAGTAACAAAACTAAGCTACATTGGATTTCTTTTTTAGCAAATAAATGTTTATGAAGACTAAGTTTATTGCCATAACCATTTACCATGTGAGCATAAAACAGTGCAGAAGAGGAAAAAGTGAGGGAGTGTGTGCGTGTGTTGATCAAGAAGGCTTTAATATTATCCTCAGTTTGGCTAAACTTTAGATGGATTTCTTTCTGCATATAGTCTTCTGACATCCCTTCCCAGAGCATTTACTTCAGAAAATCTGAAATTGTAAATTACCGTCCTCTGCTCTTTTGCAACGTAAATCTTCTCCCATCCTCTTCTCAGTTTATAACAGAGGAATGTCTTTCTCATGTACCTATGGGCCATCCCAGGTCAAGGAAGAGAGTGTCCCTATCGCTCAGTCTCTGTGGGAGAGTAGGAGCCTAACTTCTTTAAATGCCAAGTACCAAAGATAGCTAGCTAATCACTGACCAACTTCCCCTTAAGTTCCTCTTGTACTTTCCACTGTCTTACCTGCTGCTTAAAAACTTTACTTTTTGTTTCAGCAGGGTTGAGTTCATTCTTTCTCTCCTTTTGCAGTAGTCTTGAATAAAGTCTTCCTTGCCTGTTTAACTCCTTATGGTGCAAATTTTCTTTGACAATACATGTATTTCTTCACATTTTCTGGAAAAGGGAGGAGGTAATACTGTACTGTATATATTTCCCCCTCCCCCACCCAAATAAAATTAAAGGGCAATATTTTTGTTGACCACTAGATAGCACATGCTTTAATTTCACTTTGTTCGTTTAGTTGTACTGACGCATTAGAGGACATCACCACTGATATAGTTTTCCTTAGCATTTTATCCAAAATAGGAATATGATCACTGTTACATATTAGATGTACATACAATATAAAAATAACTGTAAAGGTGGCATAGGTAATCACATCATTAATAACTAATTATTAGAATTTATTTTGCATCTTCTGTTTTAAGCTGTATTTCTTCAAAATCCTCTAAATGCTTTCTTACACTTACATGCATCGGTTATAGCAATCTTGTGTAAGATGAAAATACAATTACCTATTTGTAAATAAATAAATTGAGGTTACTTCAAGGCCAATCATATAGTGCGTTCCCTGTATTCCCAGGTTTCAAAGACAATCTTCTCAGATTTGTGTCTACTTAAAGAGACTCAACGTGTGGATCAGCAGCCCTATGCAGCTGAGAAACATTTCTGTTAGACACATAGAAGCACATCTCTGAACTGATATTTGACGTATGATCACTACACTTATAGAGGATTTCAAGATGCTTTCACCCAGTACTCTCACAGGTATGGAGGCAATAATTTACGTGTTTTCTTCTATATACAAAAATTTCTGTCAGGATAAAAAATATTTGTAAAAATAAAATGAAATAATATTTGAAATAATCAGATGCTATTGTTTGTAGAAATTATGTTCCCCCAATGCTGTCTATACCAGTTTTATTATTCTTCTACATTTCTCATTATTTCTATGCTCACGTTGTACTAGGAACATTCATAAATTATCAAATGCAATGGGCTTCAGCATACTATTCAGTATGATGTTGAGCATTTTCCATTCTTCCATATATATTACATAATCTGCATAGAACTATCAAAGGGCCTGAAGTTATTTTACATTTTCTTTGAGTTGGGCCTGGCAACCAAGTGTGGCCTACAGTGATAAGCTAACCCTGCTGGAGCCCATCAATCCTGGGCAGTAAAACCATTGAAGAGTTTAAACATTCAAATCAAAGAGATGAAAAGCAAGCCATAACTACCGTGCATGTTAAGTATCTCTGAGGACATTTCTTGTTGTTTTACTCTATCTGGATTGATATGGAGGCATTTTCTAACTTACTAAAGTAGGTAAGTTTACAACAATTGAAATATAAAGCATGTGATCAACTCTTATTTTTAATGGGTAAACATTATGAAATAAAAAAAGTTCTTACAGTTAGTGTTAGGGAAAAATCCACAAATATCTTGTCTAAATAAATGTCTTACCTTCATGATTCTCCTAATTCCTTCTTTACACCAAGACTGCTTTTTCCCTTTTCCAAGACTATCAGCATTGATTGATCCTTATTTTCTCAGTTAATTTCCATCTAGATCACCTTGTACAATTATTGTATTAATTGCTCAATGCAGACCAGATAGAGAAAACATTACAAACACATTCTCCTTACCAATATCAATCCCCTTAATTCTTAGATTATTAGTATATTAACATTAAAAGTATACAACATGAGAAGTATTTATCACCGAATTCTGGAGTCAAGTGACCTCAGTCGACATTTTAGTTCCATCACTTTCTACTCGTGAGACCCTTGAAAATCACATAATCACCTCATTAACTTCAGGTAAAAACACTGGAAACTTATAGAGTTGCCATAAAATTAAACAAGGAATTCTAAATTCGAAGCACTATGCAAATACAAGACAATATTAAGTCCTCCATCGAAGCCACTGAGAGTAGCCAGAAAAAAAAATCATATAAAATGGTATTGTATTCCTCTGTAAATGAGTCATTTCTAAACTCAGATAAACCTTTAGTGCTGCTATTTTCTTTTATTCGTGTTCATCTCCTGTTGACTCTATTATACGTTTACCCCATTTTCCTGTGTATTGAAGTCTGTTGATCAATTCATTTCAATAAACGTGTATTTAGAGTTTCAGGTATTTTGTGTTCTGGCATTGCCTCCTACTCACGGAGAAGACAGAGGTCATCAGGTGTGAATGCTTTCTTCCTGTCTTTATGGGAATACACACTCTCCCTCCACTTGTCTTTTTGACTCTTCCTCAAGACTCCCAGGAAGTGTCGACTCCTGTACATTGTCATGGAGCTAGAGAAACCATTCTGATACCATTTGACACCTTAGTATTTCACTTATATAGTTGATGTTTTCTGGATCTTTATTTAACTTTTCCTCTTTATTGGATGATGTGTTTAGGTGTAAAAACAAACTCAATTTATACCTATCTTAATAATACCTTCCTTTGAACTTCATGGTCACTCAAGTTACTATCATTTCGTCTTTCTTTCCCCCATTAGAAATCTTTCTGACCTTTATTTATACACACACACACACACACACACACACACATGATTTTTGAGACAAATTCTAACTTACAGAAAATTCTTAAATACAGTGGAATTTGTCTTCATGAATCTTGGAAAGCAAATTGCTAGCTTTATGTCTCAAAATCCTTAATATACTGGTGTATTTTTTCTATGAACAAGAACATTCTCTTACATAGCCACAATACAACCAGCAAAATCAGGAAACTGTCATCAATACATTGCTAACATATAATCTTTATATTCCATTCATAGTTCACAAATTGTCCCAATAATGTAATTTAAAGCAAAATAACCTGGTCCATTGCCCCATGATATTCTTACAAATTTATTTATTTTTAATTGACGCATATTAGTTGTACATATTTATGGGGTACAAGGTAATATTTTAATACACGTATAAAATGTGTGATGATCAAATCAGGATAATTAGCAAATCCATCACAAAAAATTATCATTTCTTGACTAGAGCATTTGAACTTCTCTTTTCTAGCCATTTGAAAATGTACAATAAATTTTTGTTCATTATAGCTGTCTAGCACTACTGAGGACGATTAGAATTTATTTTTCTTATCTAGCTGAAATTTTGTATCTGTGTTATGTTAAATTTTCATTTCTCTTTCAGTTCGCTCAATCTGGAGCAAGTCCCTTCAGTTGTTTCTTTACCTTCATGTCCTTAACACTTTTCAAGATGATATGCCAATTATTTTGGTGATGGACTGTCAATTTGTATTTGCCTAATTTTTCCTTAAGATGAGGTTTAGAGTATGCATCTTTGGCATGAATATCATCAGTAATGCTGTGTTCTTCTCATTCTATTTCATCAAGTGCAACATAACTTGGTTTCTTTCCCCCTAATACTTGTGATATTTAAGTTGATCACTTGGTTAAGCTGGTGCTTGCCGGGAAGCTCCTCTGAAAAGTTACCTGTTTTCTCTATTTAAGATATGAGTATTTTCTGGAAAACTTTGTAAATTTTCTATTCTTCATCAAATTTTTACTATATTTGTTTTATTTTTATCAATATATATTTAAGGATTACTATATGCTTTACTATTCAAACTTTGGCTGTTGTGAGCCCTTCATACTAATCCCTATATCCTTTTTGAAAATTATTTTATTTATTTTTGTTTATTTATTTGTTTGTTATGAATATTCATGACATACAAAGCTGATTGTCACCCCTCATGCCCATGACAAGAGGGCCAGATTCATACTGGCAGCATATCCATTACTGCAAATTGCACTTGGACACCATGTACCCCACTAAATTATCCCAAACCTCCCTCTCCCGCCCCTTTCCCCTTCCCCCACTCCACTTTGTAGCCCGAGGAATGTTCTTTCCTTCTGCAAGTCCAATGAACTACTGTGGTCTTTCTTTCCTTCCTTCTTTCTCTCTTAGCTCCCACTTAGGAGTGAGTATGTGTGGTATTTGTCCCTCTGTACTTTCCTTATTTCACTCAAAATAAGTTTCTCCAAGCTCATCCATGTTGTTGCAAATGGGAGTATTTCATTATTTTTTATGGCAGAGTAGTAGTCCATGGTGTATATATACAAAAGTTTCCTTATGCAATCATCCATGATGGACATTTAGGTTGGTTCCATGTCTCGGCTGTTGTAAACAGAACTGCAAAGAACATGGGAGTGCAGGTATCCCTTCAACATGATGATTTCCATTCCTCTTGGTATATACCCAGAAGTGGGTTTGCTGGATTGTATGGAAGATCTATCTGTAGTTTGAGAAACCTCCATACTGTTTTCCATAGTGGTTGTATGAATTTATAGTCCCACCAGCAGTGTAAGAGTGTTCCCTTCTCTCTACATCCTTGCCAACATTTGTTATTCACCGTCTTTTTGATTATAGCCAGTCTAACTGGAGTGTAGCTGTATCTCAATGTGGTTTTAATTTGCATTTCCCTGATGACTAGTGATGTTGAGCATTTTTTCATGTACCTGTTGGCCATTTGTATGTCTTCCTTTGAAAAATGTCTATTCACCTCCTTTGCCCATTTTTTAATTGGGCTATTTGTTTTTTTTTACTGTGTAATTGCTTGAGTTCTTTGTATATTATGGATATTACTCCCTTGTCAGATGCATAGGGAGTTTAATCCATTCACATTTAGGATGGTTATTGATAGATATTGTTTAATTCCTGTCATTTCATTGCTTTTTGTTTAGATGTTTTAAATATCTTTTGATCCTTACTGTCCTGTCATTTCATTGCTTTTTGTTTAGATGTTTTAAATATCTTTTGATCCTTACTGCCCTTTTTATTTCTCTTTTTTAATGTTAGTTGGATATTTGAGGTGGAGTGATTTAGCTTCTTGCTCTTTCTCACTGGCATTTTTGTTTTAACAGCTGGTTTTGCTCTTTCTTATGTATCTGTGGTAGTGACATTCATTATTCAGATTCCAGATGAAAGACTGACTCCCTTGAGAATTTCTTGCAGGGCTGGTCTTGTGGTGGTGAACTCCCACAATTTTTCTTTGTCTGGGAAATACACTATTTTGCCCTCATTTCTGAAGGAGAGCCTTGCTGGGTAAAGAATTCTTGGCTGACAATTTTTCTAGTGTTTTGAATATATCATTCCACTTTCATCTGCCCTGTAGAGTTTCAGTTGAGAATTCTGCTGTTAGTCTGATAGGGGTTCCCTTATAGATAACTTGGTGCTTTTCTCTTGCTGTTTTTAGAATTCTCTCTTTGTCTTTGAGCTTTGCAAATTTGACTGTAATGTGTCTTGGACAGGATCTTTTTGGATTGAATCTGTTTGGGGACCTCTGAGCTTCCTGTATCTGAAGGTCTGCATCTCTCTCTACCCCTGAGAAGTTTTCTGTTATTATTTCCTTGAATAGGTTTTCAATACCTTTTCCTTTTTCCTCCCCTTCTGGAATACCCATAATTTGGATATTAGAGCAGTTGAGGTTGTCTGCTATCTCTCTTAGATTTTCCTCATTATTTTTCATTATTTTTTTTCCTTTTTTTTTTTTTTATCTGCCTGGGTTAGTTCGAAAAGACCATCTTTGAGATCTCAAATTCTTTCTTCTGCTTGCTTGAGTCTGCTGCTTACGCTCTCTGTTGCGTTTTTTATTTCAGTAAGTGAACCTTTCATTTCTAGGAGTTCTGCTACATTTTTTTTAAGGTATTAATCCCTTTGTAAATTTCTTCCTTCCTATTCTGAATATTTTTTCTTGTTTCCTTGTGTTCTTTAACTGAGTCTTCTTTTATTTCTTCAAGCTTTCTTAAGATCATTGCTCAGAATTCTTTTTCAGACATTTAAAGGATTCCCTGTTCTATGGGGTCTGAAATTTGAGCATTACTGTATTCCTTTGGTGGTGTCATATCTTCTTGTTTGTTTATATTTCTGGTATTTTTTTATTGATGTTTGGTCATCTGGTGGAGGACATGCTTCTTCTGTTAATCTGGGGTTGGCTGTGAGGATAAAGATTTCCTCCTCTATTTGCAGTCTCTACTGGTGACTCTTCTTGTATCAATGTAGTCAAGTGAGTGGCAGATTGCCTGTAGAGTAGCCCTGGCTTCTACTGTGGTGGTGAACTATCCTTGTGGTGACAGAGGGTGTGATGGTGTCTGTATTACATCAACTTGGCCCCTGTTCTAGCTCTCTGTGGCTGTAGACTGAGCCTCTGGTGCTGTGCAGGTCTCAGCTCACCTTGGTGCCTGCTGGGCTGTGTGTGCTTCCCTTCTCCCCAAGGGCCTTGGACTGGACCCCAGTGCTATGTGGGTCTTGGCTCACCTCCATGGCTGCTAGACTGTGTGCATTTCTCTTCCCTCCAGGGCCTTAGACTGGATCTGGCGCCACAGGGTCTGGTCTTGGCTAACCGCAGTGGCTGCTGGGCTGTGTGCCCCCTATATCTTTTTTAAATGACTTTGACAATTTTCTTGCTTTTTGGCATAAAAAGATGCTTGAAGCCTATTTTATACTTCCCAGTCTCTGTCCCAGAATTCATCACTTCTCCAAGGGACTACGGTTTCTTTTAGAAGAAAATGAAATTTAGAAACCAGGATTTGAGTGTCTAATTTGCTCACTGCTATCGGTGTGACACTTCTCCCAGGTCCTCTCAGTGGCTATAGTATATATTTACACATCTGTGTGTGCACATGTGTGCATCTACCCTTTTCATACTTGTGATTCATTTAGTTGACAATTAGAAATTTGGCTCTTATCGTCCATAATTAATTGACTTATTTGACCAATTGCTTTGTGTGTAACTAATCTTCCATTGCTGTCTCGCATGCAAAGAATATCTTTCTCATATCCTCCATTTATTCAGAAAGAAAAGAGAAGAAAAGGTGAAGGAGAGAAAAGGAAAAAAAAAAAAAAGAAAGAAATAGTAAAGGAAGAGTAAAATATGTCTTTTTAAAATATCATTATTTTTTTCTTTTTGGCTTTTCTTTCCCAGCATGGATCTACCATTTCAAAGTCTCTAAAATTCATCCCCCTATTCCACTACATCTGATCTCTCTTTCACTCACTTTTATAATAGTCATCAGATGGATAGGAGAGGGACAACTTAGCAGACCTGGGTTGTTCAATCCCTGCATATTTCAGGAAAAGGCCTGTTTTAGAACTGGCCTTTGGCTAGCTAGTAGAAGATCATCTCTGAGGCCTTGGACCATGTAGTTTATCCTAACAACGCGATTTATGGCAAATGCCAGTTTTGCTTGAAGGTGGGGAGGCAGAACTGGAGTTTTAGTAACTGCAGCCAGTCATGTGGAAGCTACATCCTTATGTGATGGACTCACAATGAAAAAACTAGAATACAAAGGCTCAGGTGACCTTCCCGAGTTAGCAATACTTGCTATGTGTCCTTCACATCACTGCTGTGAGAATTACGTGCATCCCTGTGTGAATCCACTTGGAGTAGACACCTGGAAGTTTGCGCCTGGTTTTCCTAGCCTTTGCCTTATGTGCCTTTTTCCTTTGCTGATGTTAGTTTCTATCCTTTCAAAGTAATAAATTGTAAACATGAGTATAACAGCTTTCCTGAGACTCATGGATCTTCCTAGCAAATTATTGAGCCTAAATGTTGTCTTGGGATCTTCGATACATCAGGGTTCTCAATGTTTTAAAATCATGTGGTCTGTTATCAGTTTCCATAACTCTTTTAGCAATATTTGATGCTTGTAATCCAGCATACCTCTTAATTCTGAGATCTACTTTTCACGTTTCCTTCCTGACTACTATTCCTCTATGTGCATTTTAATGCAGGAATTCTCCTTAATATAACATTTATCTTTTTTATCAGTGTGTAAACTACAACAAATATAACATATTATTTAATTTTATATTAAATTGTATATCTATACTTGTGCATTTTTACATGAATATCTATATTTTCCCACTAGCTCTAAATTCTTCTTTGAGCTCCAGGGTTATAAGGTTAAATGCCACTGGACATTTCAGTGTATATGTTCTCTGGGTGCTTCTCACTTAGAACATCCCCATATAGACATGGCTTCTTTTCTGAACAAAAAAACTGGGCAATTTTTTACTCAGCTATAATTTACATATCTGTACATAGATGTTCTTAAGTATATCGAACTTCCTGTGTTCAAAGGCAAAATAAAATGAAAACTTTCCATCCTCACTCTCCACATAAATGTTTTCCTTCCATGATTTCTTTAGCTGGCTGTTCTGATACCATTCATTACCTCCCCAAAATTAAAGCTGTTGGAGTCTCACTAAACTAGAGCTACCAAAGGAAAGGATGTCAGTCACACAAACATGGTGTGAGTGCATAATTTTAGAAAAAAACTAATAGAGAATTTCATACCAATTTTACATATGTGACATTAACATACAAGTCACAGCACAAGTTTTAAGATATTGCATTTCTTTGAAATAAAACCATATTTAAGAACTAGTAGAAGCATTTTACACTATTTCACATATCAAATGTAATGCTTTGCATTTAAATAAATTAAGACTAAGACTAAAAAATACAAATACATGATTGTCAAGACATTAATCATGGCATGCATTAAGGATTTGTGCTTGTATAAATTGATTTAACTGTGGCAAAGAAACTAGATTAAGCATCAATTTCCAATGACATGATAGCACATAGTATGGCTAAGTCATATTACAAACACACTTAGCAATGTACACTTCATCACAATGTAATGGATGTCAATATATTTCTAATATAGATTTTCTTCTGGCATATGTACAATTTGAATATAATGGTGATATAAAGGGAAGATTTCTGTTTTCAGCTTAATTGCTGACAAACATTAGTACTGAACTATGAAGGTTTACATTGTCAACATGTGCAATTTCGAGTTAAAGATTTGTTTTGAAATAGAATCCAATAAGACAGCTACAATTACAGAAAAACACAAAGAATAGTTATCCACATCAAGGAGCCTATGCCACAATATAAATCAACAGAATGTTTCCTTCATTAAGGAAGTATTTCTACTTGGAAAAAAATGTCAGCTTAAATGTGTTTAGAGGCATAGTGAGATTGGGAATAACAAAAAAGGCTGATATTTTACAAATAATAGAATATAATATATTATCAAAGATTATTTTCTGTTTTATATGATAATATGAAAATTGATCACAAACAACAAATAATGCATACTAAAGAAGAATGATTATTTTTGGAAAATTTTGTCAAGAGTGTTTGAACTATGTAATAAACAGTGTGTCAACAAGATTAAAAACAATTTGGTCCCATTTTAAAAGATAATTAGACAGCAGGACTTACTTATGTTTCTGATACTTTTACATTATTTTAACAATGAAGTAAGCAATTATTTTGATAGATTGTATCTGCTAAAAATTACCATCAAAACTTATAAATTCAATACAACTTTTTAAATTTTACATCTATCAATAAATATCCTCTCACAGGTAATTCATGGGTACAGAATCCGTTTAAATGAAAAAAATTGAGAACTATCTTAACATGTAATGTTTAACTTAGATTTAGAGGATAATGTATCGAGAACACATGCTTGATGAAGTATTAAAAATAACTTTCAAAAATGCAGAATTTTTTTTGATATGTATCTATATCTATCTATCATTTATCTGTCTACCAATCTATTTCTTGAGCTTGCTGATATTACTTTTTACAAATTTCATCTGCTATTGCTATCCCCACCAAATTACCTTTGGAAGATTGTACCTTGACAATTTTATATTTCTATGCATTAAAATATCATTAAAAAACAACTTTAAATTCTGGTCAAGATGTAATAAAAGGGATCAAATTACTATTACTCTCCATCCTGAAACAGATAAAATCCATGAAACAGAGTATTTCAAGACACTCAGGCAATGAAAAGCAGTGATCCCCGAGAAATGAGAAACAAATTGGGTGAGCCCTGAGAGGGCCCTAGTTAACCACATTGAGAGAATGTCCTTAGTGCAGTATGGAGTTTGGAGCCCAGGCTAAACTCTTAAAATTCCCTGTAGGTAAGAGAGATGGTATAGAGACTGGGGAGGTCAAGGCACTTAAAGTTTGCAGGACAGAGTAGCAGAGATAGGAAAGATGCACAGAAAATGAATTTTGAAGATCTGCAGAGAGTCCCCCTCATATATTTAGCTGAGTCCTGTTTAGCGTTTTTTTTGAAGAAACTCTTTGAGGCTGGGGAAAGCCAACTGTAATTATTAGAGGTAACAATGTCTGAAGCTCACACAGAGCCTGGCACAGTGCCACTTTCCAGCAGTGGAGGAAGTGGAACACTCATACACTGCTGGTGGGAGTGTAAAGTGGTACGACCATTTTGGAAAAGAGTTTGGTAGTTTCTAACAAAGTTAAGTTCCAACCATTCTCCTCCTAGAACTAAGAGATGTAAACGCGTAGGTTCTTACAAAGACTTGCATATATAAAAGCTATATTTGCATGAATCATAATCCTAAAACAACCTAGTTGAATGAATAAACAAATTTGGTATATCCAATAAATGTAATTCTACTGAGCAATAAAAATGAATAATAGGAATAAATCTCACAACAAATATTCTGTTTGCAAATATTCAGACCCAAAGTACATAACATATGATTTAATTTTTATAAAATTCTAGAAGGGGTAAACTAGTCTATTTTGACAGAAAATGGGTCAGTCGCTTCTTGGGGACTGAGAAGGATTGCATCAAGAAAAGACTGCAAAGAAGCATGAAGAAACTTTTTGGGGTGTTGGACATGTTTATTATTTTGATAGTGATATGTCGTGGGTGTATATACATATCATATTTATCGAATTACCCTCTTTGTATATGTCTGATTTATTGTATTTCTATTACAGTTCAGTGAAGTTCTCTTCAAAAAGCATTAAAGTGAGGAGGATTCTGGGAAGATGGCAGAGTAGATGGCTCCATTCTGGAGCCTATGGTAGGCTTGCAACTTCAGAAGAAGGCTCGGACTATAAAAGGCCATTAATTTCAGTCAATTTCAGCTCTTAGCTCGGCCATGGCTACACATCCCCCACATCCCAGTCCTGTGGTGAACAGACACTCAATTTTTACTAGAGCATATTACAGAGAGCTTGGGAGAGCCAGGGTGGGCAATAAGAACCCTATTCTACAAATATTAGGATCTGTGTTCTGATCACTGATTGCGACTTCTGGTGGTACAGACAGAGGCAGGCACCCATTTTTACATACCCTTCCAAGACCCTCCCCTCCAGCTGAAGTGACTTCCATGGGATTTACAGGTCTGAATCATTCTCTCCCCTTTATTTTTTCTCTTTTTACCATTTTGAGAGCCAGCCGTTAAAGAATAGAACACTCAAAAGCATGTATAAGGCAAATTAGAGAATCAGCATCCACGCCTGGGAAAGGTGCAGGCTCAAAAAAGACTGGAAAACACTTTAAGTTTACACCTCAGGCTAGTGTCAGCATGAAGATAGCATACACCAATCAAAACCAAATAAACCAAAAAAGACAAAACAAAAAAAGCAGCAAACCTGGGGGAAGGCAGAGAATCTGATTACCAAAGTTACCATATTATTAGATTCGAAGGTCCAATTTTTCATTAAAAAATTATATGACATACAAAGAAAAAGAGAAGTATTGTCTAATCATGGGAAAAAAGTAAATCCACCAGAAACTGGGAAGGATCAGAGGGAGACTTATTAGACAAAGACGTTTAAAGAACATCTTAAAGATGTCCAAAGAATTAAAGATGCATTAGTTATGGAGAAAGTCACATAAGAACAAAACATAAATATCA
Organism: Galeopterus variegatus; assembly: GCF_000696425.1. Lineage (NCBI taxonomy): Eukaryota > Metazoa > Chordata > Mammalia > Dermoptera > Cynocephalidae > Galeopterus > Galeopterus variegatus. The sequence continues at coordinate 171,944 of NW_007727809.1, read as the reverse complement.
ATAAAGATATTAGAAAACTTAAAAAAAAAACCCACAAAAATAAATTCTAGAGCCCAAAACTGCAATAACTGAAATGAAAATGAAAAAAAATAATAATACTAGATTTATTCAAAGGCAGATTTGAGCAGGCAGAAGAAAGAATCAGTGAACATGAAGACAGGACAACTGAAATTATGGGGTCAGAGGAAAAGAAAGAAAACTATTGAAGAAAAGCAAGCAGAGCCATTCCCAGATACATGAAACTAAGGGATTTCTTTACCACTAGACCTGCCTTGCAAGAAATGCTAAAAGGACTCATTCAGGTTAAAATCAAAGAAAGAACGATAAACAGTAACTCAAAGCCTTAAGAAGAAGTAAGGATCTCAATAAAGTTAAATGCATGGACAATTATAAAAATTAGTGTTATCGTAACAATGATTTGCAACTTCACTTAGTTTTTTTTACATGATTTAAGAGACTAATATATTTAAAGATAGTTATTAGTTTAAAAACTAGTATCATTGCAGATCCAGTTTGTACTTTACATTTTGTTTTCTTCATAATTGAACAGACTAACACGTTAGAAGAAACAATTATTAGTTTATGTTTTTGTACACACATTATAAAAACATAGTTCTCTGACATCAGTAACTGAAAGGAGTGGGGATGGAGCTGTAAATGAGCAGAGTTCTTGTATGTTACTGAAAGGCAAGCTAGTATAAATTCAAATTAGAGTCTTATCACTTTAGGATGCTAAGAGTAATCCCCATGGTAACCAAGAAAATAGTTATAGAAAATAAACAAAAGAAAATGAGTAGAGAATTAAAATGTTTCAAAACAAAAATACCAACTAAATGCACAAAAAGCAGTAATGCAGGAATAAGGGGCGGAAATATGAGGCATATAGAAAAGTACAAAATAACAAAAATAAATCTCTCTTTATCAGTAATTGCTTTAAGTGTAACTGGATTGAATTCTTTAATCAAAAAGCAAAGATTGGCATAGCAAATAAAAAAAAAACATGATCCAACTGTAACTTTTAATTTTATTTATTTCTCCATTTATTGATGTTTAAAGTTTATCTAATCAGATATATCTATCTGCCATTCATTCAGTATATATTTATTGAATTCCTAGTTTGTACTTAGTACGTCGAATCATCCTATATATGTTCTTTGAGACTTGATTTTTTTCCTACATATATACATCTTTCCAAGTCAATACATGTGTGTTTACATTGTCTTTTGAAATGTTTTAGAGTTGTAAGGGCATATTGCATATATTGTTATTTTTAAGTTTCTGTTATAAAAATTGCTGCAACAAAGGCCCTTATACATGCTATTTGCTTTAGATCCAAAGACACAAACAGATAGAAAGTGAAAGGGCGGAAGATGATATTCTATGCAAATAGTAACCAAAACAGAAGAGATAGTTATACTAATATCAAACAAAACAGATTTTATATCAAAATAGTTTATGAGACAAATTTATATATTAGTAAAAGCTTTATTACAGCAAGAAGACATAATAATCATAGATATTTACACATCTAATTACAGATCATCAAAACATATAAAGTAATAATTGACAAAAGTTGAAGGGAAAATGGAAATTTCTCCAATAGCAGTTGGAGACTTTAATATCCCATTCTCAATAATGGATATAAAAGAGAATAAGTGAGGAAACTGAATACTTGAACAACATAATAAACCAACTCTTTCTACATGTATATGTAGGACACGGTAACTAATAACAATAGAATAGAGGCTGGTCAGTTGGCACATTTGGTTAGAGTGTGGTGTTGATAATGCCAAAGTCAAAGGTTCAGATCCCCTTATTAGCCAGCTGCCAAAAGGAAACAAACAATCCCTCCTGTAAAAACTAACAATAAAATATACAATCTTCTCAAATGAACAAGACATATTCTTCAGGATAGAGCATATGTTGGATCATATACTAAGTCTTAACAGATTTAAAAATAGATATCATGAAACTATCATCTCTGACCACAATGGGATGAAGTTAAAATCAATAAAAGAAAGAAAACTGGAAAATTCACATATTTGTGGAAGGCAAACAGCACAGTCTTAAACAACCAATGGATCAAAGAAGAAACCACAAAAGAAGTTAGAAAAATATGTATAGAGAAATGAAAATGAAAGCACAGCAAACCAAACTTTTGGGACATAGTGAAAGCACTGTGAAGGGGAAAACTATAGTTATGAACAACTTACGTTAAATGTCAAGAAAGATTTCAAATCAACAGCTTAATTTCACAACTTCGAAAACTAGAAAAAAACCTTAATTCAAAGCTATCAGTAGAAAGAAAATAGTAAACATTAGAGCAGAAATGAAATAGAGAATAGAAAAACAGTAGAGAACATCTATAAAACCACAGGGTTGCTCTCCAAAAAGACCAATAAAATTGACAAATTTCTACCTAAATTATTTGTGAATAAAAAAAATGAATAAGGTCCAATTACTAAAATCAGAAATAAAAATAGGACTTAATGAACAATTCTACAGAAATAAAAAAGGTTTATAAGAGAATGCTCTGAACAATTGTATGCCAATAAATTGGATAACATAGATGAAATGAACAAATTCCTAGGAACACATATAGACAAATGGAATACCATAGAGAGCACAGAAATAAACTTTTACATATGTAGTTAAATGGTTTTTGACAATGGTGCTAGACTATTCAATGGAAAAAAATAATTTGCATTTTTAACATATTGTGGCAGCAAATTATGTAATGCCATGTACGAAAATCAGACAAAGACCAAATATCAGAACTAAAAGTTTAATTCTTAGAAGAAAACATAGAGCAAAAGCTTCATGGCATTGGATTTGGCAGTGATTTTCAGGATATGATACCAGAGGTAATGCAACAACAAAAAAACAGACAAATTGGTCTTCATAAAAATTAAAAACTTCTTTGCATCAAGGAACACTATCAACAGAATGAAAGGCAATCTATAGAATAGGAGATAACATGTACAAATTATATATCTGATAAAGGATTAATATCCAAAATATATACAGCCTTCCTAAAACTCAATAAGGACAAAGCAACAACCTAATTCAAAATAAAGAATGAACTTGAAAAAACATCTCTCCAAATTTTTTACAGCACCTATAACACTTTCTTACATTTTAAATTTTTAATGACTATCTTTCTCCACTAGACTATGATCTCTTTGAAAACAAAAGTCATATTAGTTGTATTAGTCTGTTTCTGTTGATTATAATAAAATACCTCGGTAATTTATAAGAAAACAAAAAAAAATGGCTAATAATCGCATGAAAAGATGCTCAATATTACTGATCATTAGGGAAATGTAAATCAAAACCACAATCAGACACTACCTGACACCTATTAGGCTGGCTACTATCAAAAGAAAGAAAACACAAACAAACCAAGAAGTAACAGCAGTTGGTGAAAATATGGAGAAATTGAAACCCTTTTGTACTATTGCTGGGAATGTATATAATACAGCCACAGTGGAAAACAGTATGGTGACTCCTCCACAAATTGAAATAGAATTATTATATGATCCAGCAATTCCACTTCTGGGTATACAGCCAAAAAATTGAAAGCAGGGTTTCAACAAAATACTTGTACACCCATGTTTATAGAAGCATTATTCATAACAACTTAAAGTGGAAGCAATCCAAGTGTCCATCAACAGAGGAATGATAAACAAATTGTTATATATTCATAAGATGGAATGTTATTCAACCTTGAAAAGAAAGAAATTCTGATACATTCACAGATGAAACCTGAGGACATTATGCTGAGTCAAATAAACCGATCACAAAAAGGCAAATACTGTGTGATCCACAAAAATGAGGTACCTTGAGTAGTCAAAATCATAGAAAAGGAAATTAGAACGGTGGTTGCCAGTGGCTGGGGGAGGGGAGGTTATTGTTTAGTGGATACAGAGTTCCAGATTTGCAAGATGAAAAGAATTACAGAGATAGATGCACAACAATATGAATTTATTTAACAACACTGAACTGGACATTTAAAAATGGTTAAGATGATAGAGATTTTATGTTATGTGTATTGTACCACAATAAAAATAAATCAGAAAAAAAAAAACACCACAGAAATAATGTCAACATCATTCTCTTAGGGTAGTCTCACTGTCAATCCAGCATCAATTAGTTAATGAAAAAAAATCAATCTCACTTATAATAAAATGTTTAAAATTCAGTACCCTTTTGTTAGTTCAAATTGTATATAAAGTCATGTAATATAGAGTTACTGTTTAATCAAATATTTTAATTCAGTTAAAATTTCAGAATTATAAAATTTAATTAAGTATTTAACTTATTATTAAATCAATCTAATAATTACTGTATTATTGAATTAATAATTTAATTAAAATTTAAGTACTCACTGGTATACACACGTTTGATAAGCGATGTGTACACTTGTGTAAGATTTTTCTTTTTCCCTACATACATGTTATATTCTGTTTGTATTTTTTTAATATTTTATTTTTTTAATTTTTATTATTTATTATTAGCATATTAATTCTTACAGTGCAATTTTTATCTAAAATATAAATGGTCATAAAATACTAAATTATATTTTCTCTCTTGTTTTGTGTTTTTTCTAGTAATTTATTTCTACTACGTATTTCAGAGATATTGGCCAGAGACCTTTTACCACAAGTGGTTGGGTAAGAACTAAACTAGACTTCTCTATTATCTGTCCAGGGCTGACGCTGAATGCTTTTAAGATTTGCCTCTTCAGTAGCTCTTAAATATGACTCTTCCTTCTAATACCAATAGTATTTCTTCCTTTTCTCCTGCCCTTCTTTCCTTCCTTCCATACATCCTTCCTTTGGTTGCCCTACAAGTTTTAAAAAATATATTTCAAAGAGTATCTGGCCATTTTAATAGCTTTTTAGTTATTTTTTTATGCTTTCAACAACGAGACCTTCATTATCTGTCATGTTCTACAGACTTAATAAAGATTAAGCCACCAAATGCAAAAACAACTAAAAAATATTCTGAAACAAGACTTTTTTCTCTTAGAATTATATTTTTTAGTAATTCTGTTAGATTTTATTTGCCATTTTACACATGGCATGTCTCCTCAAATGAGACATTTTTTTTTATATATATATTTTGAGGGCTAGTGTTAAAGTCAAATTAGGGACAGGTAACAAGGGTTGACTTAGAGAATGCATCTTTAACAATCATAAATGATAAGATTTAATTAATTTTACATGGTTACCTAAATTATCAAATCATCGTGGCTTGGTGAGGAATTAATGCAAGATCAGTTGGGGTCATCACGTAGAAATACCAAGGTTTTTATCTTAAGTACATAGAAAGATTTATCATCTAAGTAGTAATGTAAAGTACATTTACACATGCATTTAAAAGTCAATATTACATTTTATGTTTAATTCAGGTCAACGACAGTGTATCTCAGTGGAACCAAACAATATTTTCCCTAAAGGTAGCACTGAAATTCTCTATTTCTTAATGCATATTACAGTTCATCAAACTTCTCTATTATGTAATTCTGAAATGCCCCTGGTTTGTGACAAGCAGTTTTGTAGACAGTGAGTTTCTCAAGATTGAATAGAGTGGAAACTAAATTTCTAATCAATACCCAAGTTTTCTTTTAGCAAGTGGTCTCTTCTTTCCTGGAGCACTATGCTATTCTGAAAAAACAATTATTCAAGTTAGTGAAGAAGCATTTCATGTGTACAATGTAATTTCTATTTTTGCTTCATAGAGTAACATTGACTTCTAATCTCTACTCCCATTCCATTGCATTCATGTTCTTTTCATTTTATGTCTACTTATTTGTCTTTATTTTAAATCTTTTATACCCATCCAAGATATTAAGATCATGATGACTGCAAATGACTACATATTTTCCAAAGTCCATTTCTTCTTTGACTATGACAGTAAGCGTTTAATGAACAAATTCTCAAAAAATATCCGATATATGTTTTTAGTTAGTATCTTGGAATCTGTCAGTTCACTGTACAATGTGATCCCTGTACCATAGTTTTAAGCTCATTAGTAAGACATTTGAGAGTTTAGGTTTCTAAATACTTTATATTTTATATTATCTTTCATACCCTATGAAATAAAATAAATTCATATGCTTATTGTTACTTAAAAAAACTCATGTTTTGATGTATTTTATAAAATTACGTGTTTTCAGGTACCATAAACCATAATATAGGGATTCATAGATCTCTCTGTATACAAGTAGCTTTGACAGTCTGGTAAATACTATGGGCCACTTTTTAAAATTCTTAAATATATAAAATATAAGTTTGAAAAAGAAACATTATATTAAAATCCACTTGTCGGGCCGGCCCGGTGGTGCACTGCTACAGTGTGCCGCTTGGGAGTGCGGCGGCGCTCCCGCCGAGGGTTCAGATCCCACATACAGACCTGCCGCTCACTGGCTGAGTGAGGTGCAGGTGCGATACCGAGGGTTGCGACGCCGAGGGTTGCGATCCCGTTGCTGGTCCCGGTCCGGTACGGGCGCGACACTGAGGGTTGCGATCTGTTGCCGGTCACAAAAAAAGACAAAAAAAGGAAAAAAAAAAAAATCCACTTGTCAAACTAATAAAACCACAAAACTTAGAATTATGTGTTTCCCCCTTAATGTGGTAGAATAATGTATAGAATCGCATTTAAAAACAACTATATTTTGAAGCACTGTTCACAATAGCCAAGATATGGAATCAATCTAGGTGTCTATTAAGAAATGAATTGATAAAGAAACTGTGGTATATATACACCATGGAATACAAATAAGCCATAAAAAGAATAAAATCCTGTCATTTGCAGCAACATGGATAAGCATGAAAGACATTATGTTAAGTGAAGTAAGTCAGGCTCAGAAAGATGAATACCACATGTTCTCACTCATATGTGTTAGCTAAAAAAAAAAACAAAAAAAAACGAGTTCATAGAAAGGGAGAGTAGAATTGTGGTTACTAGAGGCTGGGAATAGGAAGGGGAAGGGAGGATAGAGAAAAGTTGCTCAGCAGATACAAAATCACAGCTAGATAGGAAAAATAAGTTCTAGTGGTATACAGTAATGCTGGGCATATATAATTAAAAATAACTTACTGTATGCTCTCAAATGGCTAGAAGATAGTAGCTCAAATGCTCTCATCACAAAGAAATGAGAAATGTCTGCAATGACAAATATGCTAATTACCCTGATTTGAGCATCATACATTGTAAACATGTATTGAAATATAACACTGTACCATGTCTGTACAATCAATACATGTCAAGTAAAAATTTTTAATAATTTTAAAAAACAATACTTTTGAAGTTATAATGAGTAGAAACAATGATTTAAGATATTTGCAAAACCTGCAAATTCACCTTAAACTATCTTTGAATTCTATGACCAACAAAGATAATGCTACTCTGATTTGTTGCCTATACTCAGTTTGAAAGAAATAATATATTTCTGTTAGAAGTTAATGAAAATGAAGCTGTAACTATTCCTCTTTAAGTTCACAAACCCTCTGAATTTCACCCAGAGATGACTGGGGTCTGTGAACTCCTATGCTCATATTTTAATTTTTCTTATTGGAAACTTCATAATGACAAGCAATGAGGTTTTCTTTAGTTGTTAAGTTGTTAGATGTACATTTTTACTCCTCCTGTATTATCCATATCTTATCAATCTTTAAAAATAGCATGGACTTTTGAGTCCTATAATTCAGAGTTGAAATTAATATTTGTCATTTGTTAGCTGCCTAAAACTAGGCAAGTCATTTGCTTTTGAAGTATACTTTCTCACGCACTTTTTGCAAGTTTTATGAGAAACAGAAATAATAAAACCTAGAATAGTAAAACCAGAAGAGCACAAAAACCTAGTGCCCCGTCTGAAAATATTGTTCTAAATAAACTGTAGCTTAGAGAAAAAAAATCCAGTATAAATCTGAATTTATCCAGATAGCATGTCGGTCCACACCAGCCCAGAGCTAACTAATTCACTTATGAATATATGGAAAGCTATAGAAGAAAAGAAAGAACTGGGGCACTGAGGGTGTTAAAAGGAAGGAAAAGAGGTGACTTGAATAGCAAAGAAAACTGGAGATGTTTCTTTCAATCAGTCCCCAAGAGAGAGAGACCAGAGAAGTGGACCAGCATGACCAGAACTTACTCTTAGTTACCTTCGTACTCTTAATGTGAGGTGTTGGGGTGAGGGTGCTGAGACAGTCAGTGTCCCTCTAGGTGTTACTGACTAGGAGTCATGTACTCTGTGTATATTATATATTCTTTGCTTAGGAGATACTTAGAGAAGCCCCTTAACATATATTCAGATTTCCATCAATAATAAACTAAGTTAAGAATATTGTTAATTTTCTCTAAGCCCATCCATGTTGATGCAAATGGCAGTATTTCATTTTTTATAGAAAAATCAAGTGTATTGTATATTGACAAATTAAAATAATAGTAAAAAATAAATAAAATAAAAATAATAAAATAAAAATAATGTATTAATGCTACTGAAATGTACACTTAAAATCAGTTAAGATGGTAAATCTTATGTGTTTTTAAAAACAATAAATAACAGGAAATAAAAAAAGAAAATGGGATACTAAATATAAGAAAGAGAGAGACAGGGGAAGTTGGAGGGAGGGAGAAGGAAGGAAGATAAAACGAATAAAGGAAAAAATAAATTAGTGATTTAAAAAATATTAATGAAGGTAATAATAGCTAATACTTACATTGCACTTCCATATCTGGCACTATACTTGCTGTTTACAAAATCTGTAATCTTCACAACAAAAAAGAGATAGGCATTGTCTTAGTCTGTTTGTGATGCGCTACCAGAATACCTAAAACTGGGTAAATTACAAAGAACAGAAATTTATTTGTTCACAATTCCAGAGTCTGGAAAGTCCAAGATCCAGGTGCCAGCATCTGGTGAGGGCTTTCTTGTGGTATCCTCATGTGGTAAAAGACAGAGGGCAAGAGGAAGTGAACTCTGTAGTCAAGCCCTTTTATAAGGACATCTAAACCCTTTCATGAGGGAGGACCCCACATGGCCTAATCACCTTTTAAAGGCCCACTTACTACTACCACACTGGCAATACCTGAATTTTGGAGTGGACACATTCAAATCATTTCAGGTACTGATAACATCCCTATTGTACATGAGAGAATTGAGGCACAGAGGGACCAAGTAACTTTTCTAAATCAATTTTCTATCAAAGTGTGCAAAATATGCATCATATTTCCTTTATCCAGTCGTCCATCGATGGACACTTAGGTTGGTTCCATATTTTGGCTATTGTAAATATGGAGAAAATTATGTTAAATGAAAGGAGCCAGACAAAGAAACAGAAATACTGCATGTTCTCACTCATACCTGGCTGCTAGGAAGGAAGGGAGAGAGGGAGGGAGGCAGAGAGGGGATAAGGGCAGGCGGGAAGGAGGGAAGAAAGAAAGAAAGAAAAAGAAAGAAAAGACTACAACAATAAGTTGAACTTTCAGAAGGAGAGACCAAACTTAAGGATGATAGAGATGGGGCGAGGGTGGGAGGGGATTTGGGAAGTGACAAGTCAGGCAAAGGGCATAAAGAAATATCACAATTTGTAAGAATGAATGCACTAATAATAAATATTTTTTTTAAAAAGTGTGCAAAATATCCAAACCTTCAAATTAACTGGTGAAAGTCAAAGATACTAATGTAGAATATTACATGCATAACTGTCTTACAAGTTTTTTGTGCACTATCTCACACCACTTCTTAAGGTGTTGCCCTTTAACTGTTATTAAAACACAAAACTGTGTAAAACATAAACCCTGGCCTTGAACTGATTGCACTTTAGTAGAGTAGATAAGACACATATATAAGTAAGTATAGCAAATGGTAGAAATATTTTATAAAAAATAATAAGAAAGGTAAAATAACATTTAAAATTGCATAGCAGCCTACTATCTTTTTTAACTTTACATGTGTTTTTATTCAATTATTGATATTCAAAACACGTTAAAAATTAAGCAAAGCGTAAAAAGTTGTGAACATATGGAGCATTTGTCAACAGTGACAAGACTGATGATAAGAATAATTCATGAACTGTTCTGAAGTTTTAACTCTTGCTCTGAATCTATTTTGTAAAGCATTACTATTAACATAAGTGAAATCTAAAGACAGCATTTCATAATTAAACACTCAGTGGATTAAAAAATGAGGAAGTTGACATCATTTGCATTTGTCTCTGGGAACACCTGCATTTATTTCTAGGATCTTTGAGTAAGAAGAAACACAGCTGCTGAGGTTGTGACTAATGAAAAACATAAAGTTGAAGTCAAGCAGAACTGGCTATATTATACATCTCTACTACTACAGACAGGAAAAAGAAGACTTGTTTTGGATTCAGGATTTATGTTACATATTATTTTTATGAGTAATTAATTATCTTAGGTAAAAAACATGATGTTGGCCATTTTTTTTTCAGACAACGTCTGCAATGTTGGGATGTAAGCAGGATGATTAATACTGAACAATACAGATTCTTTGCTTATAACTCATGTGAGTTCAAGTATTGTCAATAAGGTGGCATATTTAAGCATAAAACGTAACACACACACAGAAATCATTAACTGGTTAGTTTTTGCAAACTGTCTTAGGAAATGAAGGGAAGGAAACTAACATATGCCTTTAGATGCTTACCAAATTTTTGAATTATTTACAAGATTAATTGTTGATTCAAAAATTTAAAGAAATATTCATTTGGTTTGTAACCTCCAATTTTAAAAAAATCTGTGTGTATGGATAATTAGAATAAAAAATTTTTTTAATTTGACATCTTTTTCATCATCCAAGAGTTTAAAAGACATGTTATTTGATGACAGACAAGTTGATATTGGGAAAAAAGTAAAAGCTATCTACTATTATTATTTCAGTCAATGTTACACCATAAGTAATTGAAAGTTCAGTTGGCTGGAAAAAAAATAAATGACATTTGTGGGGAAAATAGAATAACTAATCACACTCCCTGGCTCCCTTTACATTTCTTGTAAACAAGTTGTTCGCGGGTGGAGTTAGTGCACATGTGCACCCATGTAGCTTTCTAGTTAATTGCTATTGTGTGTTCTGCAGTTTGTGAAGCAGGCTGGCAGTAGAGAGCTCACATCTAACAATACAGCAAGTTTCCTCTGCTGGCAGCTTCAGTTTTTGTGTCTTCAGACTTTGCCAGTAGCAGTTGAGTTTCTGAGTTTCTCCTTTGTACTGCCTAGCTCATAGTGTTGTGCGTGCTGAATAAAGACTATCCCTACTTCAGCCAAGGCTCCAAGGACCATTTTGTCCAGTTACCTAGCTCATACACCTGTGTGTGAAGGGTTTGTGAATGGGCTCAAGGGGTCTGTGAGCACCAGACCCTAGCTCTAGCTTTACAACATTCATAGTGAAAGGAAAAGTTAGCCTTCCTCCCAATTATCAGTAGAATCTGTTGTCTTTATGTCTTCATGTTACACTTCTAACTTACACAGTAAGGCTGTTTGGTATATTTTCACATGAAAACTAGACTTCACTATGTATTTTCCATCTATCTTCATTTAGATTTACCCACATATTTGGAATGTCAGACATTACATTAGGTTTTATTCTCATCTTTCCTTAAAAATATATTTTAGACTTTCCATTAGTGTGAGTTGTGCAGTTTTACTTCTTTATCAATTTTTATTCCGAAAATGTGTTTCTATTACTACTACTCCTGAAATATTATTTTGCTCATTTATATTTCTGAGCTAAAAGTTATTCTAACTCATTTTTTTGAAGATAGTATTCCATTGACAACTGGCATGCATTTTTGCAATTAAATTGTCAGTCTAAATTTTTTTTGTAAGTAATCAGTCTTGTGTCTCTGAATTTTTCTGAATGATTTTAAGTCTTCATATTTTAGTCATCTTCTCATAACTATTATTATAATTAATTTCTGGAAAAGTTTAATTTGTTTCTTTTCAAAATCAATATTTTAAAATTATGTACATTCCTTTTTTATATTTTGGGGCCTTTCATTTATTTAGGCATATTATTATTTTTATTGAAACATAACTGTTTGTACATACCTGTTGGGTACTGCATTGAATATCAATACCTGCACGCAATATGTGATGCTCAAAGCAGAATAGTTAGTATATTCACCATTACACAATGTAATCATTTTTTTGTGGCCCTTTAACAATTTCTTACTAACCGTCCCTCTTCCCCTTTCCCACCTCTGGTAACCTCAGTTCTGTTCTCTTCTTTTGAAAGTTCAGCATATTATTGTGACGGTTATATCTTTCTTTCTTTTTTCTTTATTTTTTTATTTCTTTTAGCTCCCACTTATGAGTGAGGACATGCAGTATTTCTCTTTCTCTGCCTGGCTTATTTCACTTAACATAATTTTCTCTAAGTTAATCCATGTTGCTGGGAATGGCAGAATTTCATTCTTTTTCATAGCTGAATAATATTCCATTGTGTAATTATACCGCATGTTCCTTATCTAGGCTTCCATTGATGGATGCTTAGGTTGGTTCCAACTCTTGGCTATTATAAATAGAGCTGCAATAAACATGGGAGTACAGGTATCTCTTCAGCATTATTATTTCCATTCCTTCAGGAATGGAATCCCAATGGCAGGATTGTTGGATTCTATGGCAGTTCTATCTGTTGTTGTTTGAGGAACCTCCATATAGTTTTCCATAACGGCTGTACTAATTTGCAGCCCCACCAACAGTTTAGGAGTGTTCCTCTTTGTCTGTGTCCTCACCAACATGTTATTCTCTGTGATTTTCTATGTCTTCTTGGTTCAGTCTTGTAATATGTATGTGTCCAGAAATGTATCCATTTCCTCCAGGTTTTCAAATTTGTTGGTATATAGTTATTTATAATAGTCCTAGTAATTCTTTGTATTTCAGTGTCATTGGTTGTAATGTGTCTTTCATTTCTGAGTTTCATTATTTTAGTCTTCTCTCTTCCTTTCTTAGTTATCCTAGCTAATGGTTTGTCTATTGTATTTATTTTCCCCAAAAACAACTTTTTGACTCATTGATCTTTTGTATCATTATTTGGGTTTCTATTTCATTCACTTCTACTCTGATCTTAATTATTTTTTTTCCATGTGCTTGTTTTGAGATTGGATTGTTCCTGTTTTCCTGGTTCTCTGAGGTGTATCATTAAATCATTTATTAGAAGTCTTTCTATTCTTTTGATGTAAGTGTTTATTGCAACAAAATTTCCTCTTTGTAATGATTTTGCTGTATCCCATAGGTTCTGATATGATGTGTATTTACATTCATTAGTTTCAAGAATTTTTTTTTTTTGATTTGCTGTTTAATTTCTTCCTGGACCCAATGGTCTTTCAGGAGCATGTTATTTAATTTCCATGTGTTGGTAGAGTTTCCAGAGTTTTGCTTATTATTCATTTCTAATTTTAACCCATGGTGGTCTGAGCAGGAGTAGCTATTCTTATGTTGGATAAAATAGACTTTAAGCCAAAAACCATGAAAAAAGTCAAATAAGGCCATCAAATAATGATAATTGTATCTATCCAGCAAGAAGACATAAAGATCATGAATATATATGCACCCAACACTGGAGGACCCAGACTTAAAGATATAGACCCTAACACTATAATAGTTGGGAACCTCTCTCAACATTGAACATATCATCTAGGCAACAAATCAGCAGAAAAACACAGGATTTAACCTATACTTTAGACCAATTGGACTTGGCAGATATCTACAGAACATTTCATCCAACAACCACAGAATATACATTCTTCTCATCAGCAAATGGAACATTCTTCAGGATAGACCACATATTAAATAACAAATCAACTCTCAACAAATTTTTAAAATACTGAAATCATTTCAGACATCTTTTCTCTAAGCATATTAAATATAATTTTCTTCTATTTATTTTCTCAGTCCAATATTTTTTTGATTTTACTTTTTTTTTAATTTTTATTTTTTGTTTTGTTTTGTTTCTGGCTCTTTCTCATGTTACTTTGCTTTCTTACCTGATTTTCAATTTTTGACTGTGACCTGGTAATTATTGTAAATTTATTTGAGATTATTGGTTTGAACTTAGCGTAGGGTTTCTTTTCCCCACTTAGAATTTGCTTTGACCTCTGTCATTCCCTAGCTTCCACTTTAAATTCTCCATTTACAATCTTCATTCATATAAAAAAAAGGAAATTCTGTCATTTGCTACAATATGAATGGAACTGGAGGACACATGCTAAGTGAAATAAGGCAGGCACAGAAAAACAAATATTGTATGATATCACTTATATGAATAATTTTAAAAAGTTGATCTCATAGAAGCAGAGAGTAGTTAGGTTGTTATGAGAGGCTGAAAGTGAGAGGGAAAGATGGGGAAAGAGGAGATGTTGATCAAAGGGTCCAAAGATCAATGAGACTGGAGGAATAAGTTTTAATAATTTATTGCTTTGCTTGGTGACCACAGTCAATAATATACTCATCTTGTATATTTTAAAATTACTAGAAGAATAGATTTTTAACATCCTTACTACAAAAAAAGTTATGTCAGTGAGGTGATGGATATGTTAGTTAGCTTGATTGAATCTTTCTATAATGTATATATAGATCAAAACATCACATCGTACCTAAAAAATATAGACAATTATTTCTCAATTAAAATAAATTAATAAAAACATTAAACACATATGTAGAGAAAATCCAGCTGTAAACCCAGTAAATATCAACCTGTTATTATAAATATCAAGGTCCTTCCCATTGCCCCCCACTTACCTAGCATCAAATGTAAGAAAATTAGAAAATTGGTTTATTTATTGTTCTCCTTTACATTGCTTTACTTTTTTGTGCCTGTTTTGTATTGGAGTCTCTTATTAAACTTCTAACATTTTCTACTCACCTTCCCATAGGTATTTTTCAAACCTACAATCATGCCCACCTGTTGTAGGCATGAAAGCTTCAGATGAAAGAGGGTTTTGATTTTAGTTTAACCTCCCAATCATCTTATTTACTTTAAAAAAAAATATCTACTAATTTTTTTCTCTGTTGCAGTTTTGAATTTAAAATATTTATATATATTTATGCAGCATTTGTAGATTTTAAGTTAGATAAGTAATTAAGGTATCTATGAATATGCATTTTAAATAATATAAAATAGAGTGTGTTAACAAATTCCTCAGGTATTGTTTAAACTCCTTATTTATTTATATTATTATAATATCTTCTTTGAATTATATGAGTAACAAATTCAGGCACAAATATTGTATGAACGTAGGCATATACAAACATTTCTACTATATGTGATAAAAATTAATTTTCAACAATAACATTTGTATATATATAAATTAACTAAATTGAATCCTGTCTTTTCTTCATATCATTATTTTGACAAATACTGAGAGATGGAAACATCTCTATAAATATACATTGAACTTAGAGCAATAGAATCATAAAGATGTTAAATTGTTGAAAATAACTCTAAGAAAGCAAGGAAGGACAGTGATTTGATAACATAATCTGCGGGCATGACTTCTCATTAGATACAATCATTTTTACCAAAAGACAAAGCCTTGAAAATGTAGTCCTTCATAAGAAAAAAATAAAGTTAATAAAGAATATTTTTTTAAATTTTAATTTTGTTTAGTCTTTGAAATTTCAGATCATGTATTCTAAATTCAAAACATGTTTTAAACAATAATATAGAAAACATAGCTACTGCTCATGAAAATATATCTTTTCAAATTTTAATTATGCTAATTTATTCAATAAATATTGACTGAATATCTACCAACCGTACATAGAAACATACTGTGGTCTCTCATCATTAGGAAAATGGTAAAATGCTGAATTGTTGAAGAAAACATTGTATAGCATTAATAATGGGTACATCACTTTTTATCTATTTTTCAAATAAATGTACTTGTCAGCTTTAATGTATTCTTGCATCAACATTAACAGGAGTTTTTTAAAGAAAATTTAAAAAAATATTATTTAGGCAAGAGTAAAACAATAATTTCATTTTACATATAGTGGTTATCTTTATGTTTTGTTCATTATGTTTAAAACTTTACAATGTAGTTTAATAGATTCACTAAGTATCCTTAAATATAAGTGCTGAAAATACACCTATCAAAGGGATTGCAAGGCTTGAGTGTAATAGATATGGAATTTTCTAGGGTTTACACTAAATATGTTTTAGTATACATTTACATTTTACAAAATACAGTTGTAATTTTTAAAGAAACCTTAAGATGAAACAGTATTTTTGAGAAAATAAACTTATTGATTACAAGAAAAGCAAATAAAGTAGTAGTGCTTTTAATGGATTTACAGCCAAAGAGATGAATTTCCTATATATTAAACTGACAATAATTGGAGTTAGAAAATCTATATAAAAATTCTCTAGTTAAGTGATTGATTTCCAGTAGTGGATGACTGAGATAGTCAAAGTGATGTTAAATTATAATTGTTGGTTATTTATGGCATTGTCTGTATTCACATAAAATCAAGCTAAAAGTATATTAAATAATTACTCAGGTAATTTAAACAACAAATTACATCAATCTAAAATCACATAAAATATTGTGGTGTTGTATCATCTTAATTGCAGCTTTATTTAAATTGAGTTATTATTTAAGAGATGACCACTCATAACTACTATATTAAGTATTGTCAGTGAGGCAGATGAGGCTGAGAAAAAATAAGGGAAAAAAAGATTTTCCTATTTAAAAGTCAGAGTTTAAAATTCTGGAAAGCAAATTTACTGTTTATGAAATTTATCCTTATTATTTTGTATATTATACATTTTACAAATTTTTATCATAAAATATCAAGAACAATCTAGTATGTATTAGCTCTTTAACATTAACTGACTTTTATTAAATTGAGCTCTTCTTGAGAAGTATTAGTGTTTTTCTTCTAAAATATGTATGGCAGAGTGCTACAAAACATATTCAGTTGAAATCATTGATTAATTTGGAGCTCCCTTTACCAAGTAAAACTAAAATAGTCAAATCCTTGGATTTAAAGGTATTTCAGACTAGAACTTTGTATGCATCTGCTTGATTTCCACTTCAAGGCCTTCTTGACAGATTTTGCATTAGCAGACTAACCTAATAATAACCCTGGACCA
The DNA here is from genome assembly GCF_000696425.1 of Galeopterus variegatus. Classification (NCBI taxonomy): domain Eukaryota; kingdom Metazoa; phylum Chordata; class Mammalia; order Dermoptera; family Cynocephalidae; genus Galeopterus; species Galeopterus variegatus. The sequence goes on along the minus strand of NW_007727809.1, from coordinate 154,822 downwards.
ATGTGCCTTTGAAATTAATCACGGGAGTACTGAATTCCAGTGACTAAAACTGGCATAGCATAACCGCTCTTGTACAGTAGTTTTAAAATGAAACAGGAGCTTTATTTCTGAATTTTACATGGTATGAGAAAGCTTTCTTCTTTTAAAATCACTCTTTGATGTAAATTTTCATTGAACTAGTGCTTTTGATAAGTTCCCTTTATATTCATTCTGCTTATCTTCACATATGTGTGTTCTGTTTATCTAGGAGGGTAATTTCTGAACCAATAATGTTGTGGCTCAGTACCAATTTTCTTAATAAAACTGTAATATATCGCATTACATTCCTAGCACACTCTAATTAAATTCCTTTTCATTTCAGTCTGTCTCAGAGGATTAGAGAAGCTCAAAAATATTTAACAAAATTCAACAAAGCAAGTACCTGAAGTTGATACATTAACCTTGACTCTGAAAGTTACTTTATTCAATCCAAGCATGGCAGAAACATCATTATGAAATGACCTAAAAATGACAGCATTTCACTCTAACTGGAGAAACTGTAAATGAATAATGATCATTTTTGACTCATTATATGTATTTTGCCCTAGGAAATTTTAAAGAAAACAAACATCAGCAACACCAAAAGTCTGTCTTACCCGGACGTAAAACCTAAAACGTAACAATATTTTCTTGTTCATAAGGAATTGACCTTAAGTTGGTCTTATTAAGATAGACCTTAGTACTTGTTAGTGTAACAGTTTACAGTAACATATGCCTCACATATTAAAAAAGATGTATTGATCAATTGCATTTTTCTATTTGGATTTTAGGACAGGAACATGTAATTTTAGAGAAGATAATCTCCTTTGTAACATTCACTTGGGATTGATTATGCTTTTTCAATAGAAACAGCTCATTCCTATGTTCAGTGAGGCTAAAGTCTCCCTCCTTGATTGATTCTGAAGGGTCATAAAGTCTTCTACAACAAGCTCAGCTATCGAGACCCACAACCCGAAATGTTTTATCTAAATGTCTTGTGGCCACATGTATTTCAGAATTCCAAAATTTTCCCCGGTTTTTAGGAAGGTAATATCATAAGTGCATGGTATATTGTGTATCTGTCCTAGTTATAATACCTTTGATCAAACATATTCATTTTTTGAAATAAGATAAAAATATCCAGACAAGATTGGGTAAATAATGATTGTAAGTGAACTATGTCAGTTTTGTCTAATAGTTTCATGAAGGGTCAACTGAATTGCAAAATTTTTCACTCTCCAGAGCTTTTTGATTTCATAATGTTTCATTAGAAAATATGGATCCATGTGGCCACTTTTTGAAGACCACTTATACTTTCCACCTAGGTGACAGTCCACCCACCCTCATTCCCCTGACCATACATTTAATTTTTGTGATGCCAAATTAAAGCATTAAATAGGTGTTTCAACCTCCTACAAAGGAGCATAATTCAGATATAGAATCCACAATGCACATGTTTAGATGACTAGGCTTGAATCCCCTTTTATATATTTGTTTTTAATCATGTGGTCAATTCATTTGGTTTGCTTGATGAAGCCCCTGAAAATTCCTAGCTATGCTGTTTTTAGTTATTTTGACAGTGCCTGTAACAGCTGCCCTAAATACATCTTTGTTTGTATGGAACCAAACTGTCTGTATCCCCTTTTCCTCTCTCCCATCACCAATACTCAGAAATTGCTTTCCCTCACATTTCTAAGTTGTCTGCATAGCAGACTTTCCTCACCATCTCTCTTTGTTCTGCCTTAGGTTGTGACAATTTCTCTGTTGGTTGGCTTACCCTTGAACTGCTTTTAACACACTTCCATCTATCTGAATAAAGGATTATGGAAAAAGAGAAGTGTGTGTGGGGGCGTAAAGAAATGGATATTCTCAATTTTTAAACATTTGTATATCTGAACGTTTGCTTATGAGCCATATGAAAGGGCTTGAACAGTAGAATGGCAAAATGCACCTCTGTTTTAGGGAAGATGAAATGGTGGGTGTTTGAAAGAGTAAAGAGCTGTTCGGTGCCATAATAAAAAATTAAAATTGGGACACTGCTGACATAGGTAAGGCAAGATATATGGAGTATATGATCTAAATTGTAGGGATAGAAATATAAAACAAAAATTGGATACTTGCAAAATTACAAATATGAAAATCTCTGGTCATGTTCTCAGATAGATTTGGGGTGAAAATTTTCAAATATAAATTTGGGGATCACCTGCCCCAAATCAATAGTTAAAGTAATGGAGCAGCAAAATCAATCAGTCTAGAGTTCTGCAAGAACATACAGGAGAACTGATACAATATGTGGCTAATAAGACACATCTGGAAAAAGAGCATAATTTCTCAAGACAACAACTCAAATTGGAAGAAAATATGGCTGTGTGCTTTGAGGAAAACTGATATTTGTTTCCTTTTATAAAACCTCATTCTCATTATTTATTCATTACTTTTTCCTTTATTATGGTTTATTAGATTATTTATACAGATACTTTGGACACATACAAGTATTTTGTGTCTTCTCTGAAGTGCACACTATTTTATCATTATATACCATTACAACATTATTAAGTGTATATGTATATGTGTTTGTGTGATTGTATTTATATAGATAGATAGATAAATGAATAAATATAATGAAAAGTGTAAGTAGAAAAGTTTGAATTATAGGCAGTTGTAGATAAGATGAATGAATAGTTGTATAAACATACAGGAATTATTCCATATGAATTAATCTAGGAGAAAGTCAGTATTGCACATCAGTGGATTGGCAAAATGTCACAAGAGAAATGTAAAGTCAACAGATATGGTCCAGCTTTGCCTAAGAAATAAAGCCTCTGGATAACACTGCACATATAATTAGGTGGTAATAAGACACAATTAAGTAAATAATAAACAATACTACTAGTGAGAGAATTTGATGGATATAGTGATAGGACAGATGTTTGAGAAAGATGAGGCAGACTGAAGATAGGGAAGATGTGAAGGAATAAAACATGCTTTTTTTTTTTTTTGAGACCGGCCGCACCATGCTCAGCCAGTGAGCACACCGGCCATCCCTATATAGGATCCAATGCAGTCCCAGGAGGGGTGTAGGTACACTAATGGGGCAAAAGTGAATGTTCCTCTTTTTCTCCTTGTGCATATTCTCTTATTATCTCTGTGTGTAATTGCATTAAGCACATTTATAAAATGACTTTTCTATAATTTGTTTTAATGATAATGATTCAAGTCCTTGAAATGGCATGAAACTTGTTTAATGAATATTCAGTTAGTCCAGGGCTCACATAAGACATTTAAAAATATCTTCATTTTGGAGTTAGGTCTGGACTACTTTAAAAAAAAAAGAACATTTCTGTTAAGCAATTAGAAAAAATGGGGGCCGGCCCGGTGGCGCACTGCTACAGTGCGCCGCTTGGGAAGCGCAGCGACGCTCCCGCCAAGGGTTCAGGTCCCACATACAGACCGGCTGCTCACTGGCTGAGCGAGGTGCGGGGGCAACACCGAGGGTTGCGATCCCGTTGCCAGTCACAAAAAAAGAGACAAAAAAAAAAAAGAAAAGAAAAAATGGTTTGCATTCCTTCACCTAACAGCTCAAGTGCTATAATGATCTCATAATTATTACAAGCTGACATGAGTGACTCCATCTTTGTCCCAGTTGTGAAATCAGCTAAATACATTTCTGTATTCTGTGTAGCTCTGTGGTCACAAGACTGTTCCTGTGTTAGCAAGAAAACCACAGACTGCCAGCTCTTTCCTGTATAGATGAGAAACAGAACTGCTCTCTAAAGCAGACCCCTCCTCAGGTAACCACACTTCCTGCCCTTGCACCCAGGTGTGATAAAGACCCTTACCCAAAAAGCTTTTTTACCTTGTTTTAACTCACAACCACAGTAACCTAGTTAACCATCTGTTAGAAGACCCCCGATTTAGGAAACTCTGCCTGAAGACAGGCAGAGGAGCCAATAAAAATGGCTTAACCTGCTTATTTTGGCTTCTGTAAACCAGGTTGCTTGCTCTTGCAGAACATCCTGTATGCCAAACTGGATGCGGTTTTTGCCTTCATATACCCTTCCCTAATGAGGCTGGGGGTTGCTCTCTAACCAGGCTTTCTGGGGAGACAGCCAGCCAACCAAGAAGTAAAATCCCTAATTTCTGACTTCAACAGTGAGTGTCTGTCATTATTCACTTGGGACATGCGCCACAGAACAATAATTAGTCAGCTTCCATCTTTCTTTTAATCCAGTGGTTCTCAATGTGTGATCTGAGACCTCTGGAGGTTCTCACGTTCCTCTCTTTTCCAACTACATCTCTGTGTGGAGCGAAATATTCTTTGTATACTTCACCCAAAACATTAAATAGCAACAAATTTGATTCAGAAGGGGAAAAGAGAATTTAGCTATCTTCTATTAAGCCATTAATTCTAGAGATTCCAAAAATGTAAAACAATGTCACTCATCTCACTAAATTTTATTTTGTTTAGAAAAATAAAGTTATATTTTATAAAAATATGCTACTTAGGTTAATATGTAGTTTTGTTATTTTTAAATGTACAAATAAATGATTATCTTAAATATTTGTCTATTTTAATGTTTACTTTGTAAATCTAGGGAAGTCACTATTGGGTCTTCAATAATTTTTAGGGGGTATAAATGGTCTGCTTTTCATTTCAAGAAATCATTTCAAGACTGCTGCTATAATGCATCCTGGACACAATCGTCAGAATGGTGGGACTTCATCATGCTGATAAATTTCCTGTGGCTTCCCACGGATTTCAAAAGTCTTTCAACATGCATGCTAGGCCTATAGGAGATCTGGTGGTATATCCAAAATGTCCCAGTTGAGACTACTGACTGGGAAGATCAATTATGCATCTCTCAACAGTCCATAAAGAATTACTTCCACTTCATTTATGTTTCCTAAGCAGGTTATAATTATTGTGAATTTCAAAGTTTTTTTCAATTCAGTCCCTCTGTAATATTGTTTATCTTTTCTGAATATCAAATTTTATTCATATATAATTTTTGTGATCTATATTCCACTCTAAAAAGCCTCAATAAAATGTCAGCTCAACCTTAACACTCTATTTGCTAAACACACAAATTATCAGTCATTTGCAACCGTTTATTTGGTCTACTAATGACATGGAGTTGAATATGTCATACCTACTTTATCCCACGCTCTGTGTTAGCTGCTGAGGATGTTACCGTAAGGGCAATGTGATGGGCTAACTAACCAGAGAATGTACAGGTGTCTTGAGAGCACAAAGGAGAAATCTGAAATTGAATCTTGAAGGGTATAAAGCATTTATCCATATGATGGAAGAGAGTGTAGATAGGAAAGACATTTTTAGGTAGAATTGAATGTACAACTGTCCTGGAGTGAGATGCAGCATGGATATTGCAAACATAGCTGTGACTATAAGGTAAAGTGAACAAATGATAGGTTAATGTTATAAAAGATATTATTAGATATGTTAATTATCTTTTAATTTAATGTGGGGGCAGTTTGGAGTACCCTAAGTGTATAAGTAAAGTACTAATATTTTCATATTTTCCTGTCATGGTTCATATTTTCCTTTTCATATTTCAAATGTGTAAGTAAATGACTAACAGTTTCATATTAGTAAAATACTAATTTCATATTTCCTTTTTGTGTGCATAATCTATGGAAGTCTAATGAATGAGTTCTATCTTACCAATATTCACTTATGAGCAAATATTTCATTTTTCTTGTCAAATACTTTTCAAATACTTCAATTTTTCTAATTTGTGTTCAACTTCTCACTGTCTTTAGTTTATTGAAGTACTGGAAAGCTCTTCCTGTTCACATCACCTGTTGTGCCCATATTTACAATTGCTGTAATTGTTGAAATTACTTATACATCAAGTAATGCAGTTTATTCTTTTAGTTGGCATTAAAACATCCTTTATTCATTTTGGGATACAACACTGTGTTAGAAATATAGAGTAAATATTTCAAGTGTATATTAACACAAAATAATTATGAGCAATTTTTTATTCTCTTGCTTGAAACTTTCTTTAATGAGGAACTAAGCTGAGCCTCTCCGTGAAATATTGAACTGCTCTATCAAGGTACATTCATGAAAATGCAGCATTTGAAATTCACTTAAAATTGGAAAATGTGTGTGTTCACTGGAGCATTTAAAATGATGCATAGCACAGGCTAATTTAGAACAAAGACAAACCAAATCTCGATTAGAGGAAAAGACCACAATTAATCGTTTTCTGGAAAGTCCTCAGAGTCAGGGCAGAACAGACTCTGTAAGTACGTTACAGTTATACATTTTCACCCCAAATTAAAGGGAAAAAAAAATCTTTGCTCTTTGAAAACAATCTCATTTAATTATTTCAGCTCTATATACTTCTCTACATAAAATAAATTCTAACTTCTCAGATTTCTCCTCCATTTCAAGGTCATTATTTTAATGACACTGTGCAGGATAACCTGTTAGTAACTTTTTTCTCCTCAGATTTTATTCCTTGATGCATTGCTTCTCTATTTATGCAGCACAACCCTCGCTCACTCCTCTTAAAGCAAGGTAGTTTTACAGTGAATCTGAGAAACCAATTTTAAATGCTCTATGTGATCCTTTATGAGTGACTACCATACCTTATAAAACTGCTTAAACAGATTTAGGTTTGTCCCAAGCACAAACGTGCCTTACTTATAACAGTTTCTGGTAATTACGAATAAATGTTCTGAGCATTGCCCCCAAATTTGCTATATCACATATGATATTTCTAATTGAACAAAACCCCAAAGGAACTTCTATAAGCATGGAAGAGTTATTAAAAAAAAGTTTTGTTAAGAGACTTGTAATTTTATTCAAATGGCTCTGGGGTAGAGATAAGAGAAGGGAAGGAGAAAAACAGATTCAGTTCAAAGAATTTCAGTAATTACAGCAACAGTAGATAATATTTTAAGCTAAAGATAAAGAAATATGGAAGAAACTCTTTACAATTTCTTATGCTAAAAAAAGTCAATGAGGTTTGAAACTTCTGTAACAATTATGTGTTAGACTTATCAGTGTACGAGATACTTTGAGGTGTGTACTTAGATAAAAAATTTTGACATCGCTCCACTTGAAAAGGCAAAAAAGATTTAAATATGCACTAGAATTAAATATATTTGAAGATACATGCAATAAGTGTAAGGATATAGGCCTTATTCATTCAAGATTTTTCTAAAACAATGTAAGTCAGAGTAAGTGTCTTAAAGAGTATAGAGATAATAATTTCTTCTTATATATGACTTCAAGAGCTGTTGCTCACATATAAAATCTATCCTTTCCCATGTTGTTACTTAATTTAAACTGTAATTAAGTCCTTACCAAGGTGCATCTCTGTTGGAGATAAACAGAAGTTCTCCCTTATATTGGATAGGGCTAGTTCACTCTTCAATCTGTAAGGTGAATGCTGGCCTCATTGATACAAGGCTTATTAAGTATTTGTTCCCCAGAAACACAAATAACAACATATACAATATATAAGCCTTATACTTAAGTGTGGATATTGGGTATGTGTAAAATAAAATCTATAATTGACAACCCACCTATGTTACTTGCTAGTTATAATGTTGAGACAATCACTTTTTATTTACCTCAGAATCTTCATGTATAAAAATGTTTTTAAAACAATATTAATTGAATTATTAAATAAAAATTAATTTTTTTAATTATCAAATAATTCAATTAATTTTCACTTAACAAAATTGTTATTCACTCAGTGAAATGCCTGGATACACTAAACACTGTACGCATGTGCTATTATTATTGCAGTTTTTGTTAATGATGTTCTGAACATATTAGATATACAGTAAGCCTGGAGAAAATTGATCCCACATTGGAGTAAATCAAAAGTTTCCGGGTGATATTTATTCAAGAAGAAAAAATTACTACAATATCTAAGGTACTGATAGCAGATTGACATAGCTAGGGAAACTGTGTAGTTATAAGTACTCTAAAAAATAATCAGTGAAAGAAAGAATAACATAGCTCACTCCAGAATGGAGGTGTCTTTCCTAGTAGCATCATTCTGCTGGGTCAGTGGTGGAAGAAGAAAGAACCCCTCATATGGATTTGATGCTATCATTTATAGGAGTCTCCACGTCCATGTTGAAGAACTATTGGAAATAAGAAAGAGAGGGTTTGAATTTTTTTTTTTCCCTGCAATGCTGCTGTATGAACTTAACTCCAACGACCAGTGCAGACACTTTAGCCTCTTTAGACTTATGTCCCATGAGGTCAGCTGGAAGAAGGAAAAAAGAAATTGTACTGGTTATGTGAGGAAGGAGAGGGAAATTGTACCTCTTCTGTTTTGTTGACGAGTTATACATTGGTGACTAAGAACATGAAGAGCTAATATTAAAGTGGAAGTTTTAATTTTCCAGTGTTTAACTCCTGTATGTTCCCATGGGAATTCTTGGTAATGACTGGCTCTGTCTTCATCCAAAATCCTCGTACCCTTGGAATCAGTAGCTTTTATACCAACTAAGAGTAAAAATTCCCCAAAGAGTGTTAATTCATTAAAAAATGTATAATATAGGGACGTGTGTGTATGCCACTATAGCAGTTCAAATATTTGCACATGGTAGACACTCAACAATTGTTTTTAAATGAATGTTGGTACATTCCTTCAATCTACATTTAGCTTAATAATAAACTCATGGAAGACAGGATTTCGGTTATGATTCCTTTCCACTTTCACAGAATACACAATGTTTTATATAGTTTGGTTAGCTAGGACTTCAGGTTAAAGTAATCCAAAAAAACAGTTGAAACTAGTTTAAGGGGAAATAACCATATTTCGTATCTCACACATATGTGAAATCAAAGGAAAGCTCATGCTTTAGGCATGACTGGATTTTGGAGTTCAAAAGATGTCATCAGTCGTCTGTCTCTTTGTTGTTCACTTTGATGCATTTTATATTTTTTTAATTCTCAGGCTGGCTTTTTCTCATTGTGGTTTTAATGTATACACTGGCAGCCCAAGGATACCTGTTTCTCAGTAATATCCATTTCAAAAGGAGACATTTTTTCCTTCCTAGAATCAGTAATAATACCATAAAAGTGATTCTTATTATCTGCGTTTGCATAACCTAAATGAAATCATATATCCAGGGGGAGTGGGATATTATTGGCTATCCTGGATCATTCATCTATTAAAAAACTGCAGGGCAATGATAGTATTGACATCATAAGTTGTGGGAAAGGGAAGTTCCTAAGAAGAAAAAAGCTATTAAACAGTCAAGAATCTATAGAAATTATATTACACAGTCTAATTTTAATTGTTAATCTACTATTCTCTTTATTTATTTATTTATTTTTTTCGTGTCCGGCAATGGACTGCAACCCTCAGTGTCGCGCCTGTACCGGACCGGGACCGGCAACGGGATCACAACCCTCGGTGCTGCGCCCGCCCCTCACTCAGCCAGTGAGTGGGAACCGGTCTGTATGTGGGATCCGAAACCTCGGCGGGAGTGCCGCCGTGCTCCCAAGTGGCGCACTGTAGCAGTGCGCCACCGTGCCGGCCCCATACTATTCTCTTTATTAATATCATTCAATCACCTATATTTTCACTGGATTTTTGTATTTCTTCCATAGTGCACATAGTTGTCTTACATATCAATTGCGGCATAACTAACCAACCAGAATTTAATGGCTTAAAACATAGATTTTCATTTACTCACGATTTTGTGGAAGGGCCCAGCTGGCAGTTCACGATTGATCCTTGTGGCAGGAGATGGCGTTCCTGCAACTGGTGGGTCTCTTTCCTACACGGTCTTGTCTCTTACACATCTGGTGCATTAGTGCTCTGGTCATCTTCCTTTCTCTATATTTCTTCTCATTTTCTAAGGTACACATGAGACTTGCTTTTTTGGTTGTTTGCTTTTAATTGCATGTTTGTTTCAGGATAATTGAAGTTCCTACGAGACCTAGGAAGGGTAATCTGCTAGGCCATTTAAAGACTATGCTCACTACTAGTCCAGTATCACTTCTGTAATATTTTATTAGTCAGATTAAAGTGAGTGAAGAAATAGAATTCCATGTCTTGATAGGAGAGAGACAAGTTCACATTGCAGAAGAAAATGTGAGAAGAAAGATATTTTTGTGATTTTTTTAGGGAATAGAGGTTGCTTCAGTGGATAAGTTAGATACCTCATTGTTGATCAAAGATCAAATATATCCTTTTTTATAAAAAATAAAATTATATGAAACTTCTATAATTATATTTAGTTAGGAATATCAGAATTTGATTACTTACTTGTGATTATCATTCTATCAGCAAGTTATACAGCTAATTATAATTTTAACTATTAAAATTATTAATGATATGTTTGTTCTCATAAATTTCTTTTATAAAACAAATAATTTGTGCTCTTTGTCATAAGTTGATTACTTATTAACACCATGATGCCACACAAGTTTCTTGATTGCCTTCAAAAGGCAGCTATTTGCAAAGATCTCACACTGTGTGATTAGAGACAGTTTCTCTTTCCTTAATGATGAATATTTAAAAATGTACACATGCATAGCATAAGCCATGATTTATTTTTAAAAAGCATAATAAAATAGATATAGATATTCTCTGAACAAAAAATACTCCAAAAAAATAAATTCACACTATGATTATGATTAATGCCACTGTTATATCACAATAGTTGTATTTTCTTCTGAGGGAATTTAAATGATTATGTCTGATATACTATAGAATTCCATTATGATTTCTAAGACTATATGATTTGTTAATTTTGATTCTCTTCTTCCCAGAATAATTAAAATCTAAGATAAAGAGGTTACTTAAAAATTTTTTTTAAATCCATGTTTAAAATCTATAAACATGAAGTTTGGTAATGATGAATATTCTAATTGCCCTGGTTTGATCATCAAACACCGTACACTTGTATTGAAATTGAAATTCAACTCTATACCCAAAAAATATGTATGAAAAATAAGTTCCAATAAAAATAATTTAATTAATTAATTAATTAAAATATAAAAATATTAAGGACTACAGAGTTACTGTATGTTTTTAGACAGACATTGTGTATAACATACACAAGTACTAACCTAATTTGTATTTTTTTCCCATCTGTACTTACCAATTTTTCTGACAGTGATTGAAGTGTTGTATTGTCTCACATTAAAGGAACAACACAATCTTTTTCTGTTTCTTACCAAACATTGAAACGTGCACAACTGCTGCTCCAAAAAAACTTGTAAGGAAGCTTGAGTGGTCACAGCAGCACTTCTATCAAGCTTCCAGTCAAATAGCAAGTAGATTATCACAAAAAGGTCTAGAAATAGTTTTTAAAAACCTGTGGTAATTCAGAACATGAAACAGAGAAAGAAAGTATTAGTATTAAAATTATTTGTCAAATATAAGATGCAAAAATGTATTACTGGTAGTCATTTTTATTTTAAAAGTAGCATCTCAGATAAATTAAGATAGTCTCTGTCCCTGACACTTTTCATTAGAAAAGTATTGAACATAACTGTGAATTGTTTTAATATGCTAGGTAACTGAATATTTCACTTATTTTCCTACTTGGAATGACCACTATTAATATATATATCTGTGTGTGTGTATACACACACACAGACACACACACACATAAATATATATATATATACATACATATATTTATTTATTTATTTATACACACACACACACACACACACACACACAGAGTAGTATGTCGCCTAACAAGGTGAATACATTTTGAGAAATGTGTCATTAGGCTATTTTGTCATTGTGCAAACATCACAAAATGTACTTACGCAAACCTAGATTGCATAGCCTAGGCTATGTAGTACAGCCATTATAATCTTATCGGACCACATTTATATATGTGACTCATTATTTACCAAAATGTAGTTATGTGGGGCATGACTGCATTTTAAGAAAATGGTGGGATCAGAAGCAATATATTACATGTTTCACATGTACTCTTTAAAAACAAATGTAAATATTATTGTGAGTGTTCAACTCACCAAATTTCTCTTTAGCATAATTGAATTTGAATTACCTCAAAAATGCTCTTAAATAAATAAATGCTATAAATTAAATAGTACATTTACAGAATATTTTAGTTCACACAGGACTTACTGTATGACTATTTCAAAATATTCTGAAATGTTCAAATTCATCCATAAATTGTGAAATAAAAATAAAATTAATATATAAGTACATGTGCTGATTACAAAATTGGAAAAACATTTGAAATAATACTATTCAGTACTGTCAAGGGGTGAAGTTTAAAGTAAGTCTAATGTGTCTGGAGAAAAATGTATTCAGATATATTTGCCAGAAAACATACCAATGTGTTCTGGAAAATAGATGGATCAAATATATCATATGTTTTATCACTTGAATCAGAAATATTGTGGTTTTTGATCTAAATTAAATAAAATTAGATGTTAGGCAAAAATGTTTAGTGTTTATAGAAGCAAAGCAAATGTGTCAGATTACATCCTTTAACATAAATAAATAAAGAAAGAAAGAAAGAAAGAAAGAAAGAAAGAAAGAAAGAAAGAAAGAAAGAAAATTTTATTCATGAGAGAATGGTTAATACAAAGGAGAATACAAATACTATCAAATTATGGTCTCAAAAGTATAGAGCAATTTGTCTATCTCTTTATCTGTCTGTCAATCTGTGGGTCTCCCTGTGTAGGTGTGTACGCATGTCTGTTGTGTTTCAGGGGGAAGGGCAGGCATGCATGCTTAGTCAGTCATTTGAATCTCTCAGGAGATTGACACAACTCATTGGTGACATGTAAACGAATTAGAAACACTCAAAAGGAGTCTAGAGTTAAGTATATATTCTAAATTCTGAAAGTAGTGCTGTGTACAATGTGGTCTATTTAACTTAATTAAAGATGTAGAAATTGGGACTATGAGAATATTCAAGAAATACAATATAAGTCTAAAACATTCTTTTAAAACTAAGAAGAAAAGCTAAAAATTGCTTTTAAAAGCTGCTGCCACCACCCCAGGGCCCTGCTGGGATCCTGAGGCTTGGAGCCAGAGGAAGCCAAACCCAGCCACAACTTGGCAAGCTGCCACCACCACCCCACTGAGGTCAGGAGCTGGGGGAAGCTGAACCCAGCTGCAACCAGCCATGGCTGCTGCAAAAGCAGCTAGTCTCTATAGCATCAGTCACAGCTACCGTGCAGATGGCACACCAGACTCTCAACTTCATTGACACAAGGAAAGGCACCAGTGAAGACCAAAATAAATAAATAAATAAGAGGTCCTTTCTCTCCACCAAGCACATTCCAGAGTAATAGAAGAAGCATCTGCTGTACCATAATAGGGGAGGACTTGATCACACCTGTCTCAGTACTGGGCAGATCATCTAGGAAACAAACCAACAGAGGAACATTTAATCTATCAGATGGAGAGAATAAATCTATGGTTATTAGAGGGGGGAGGGGAGAGGAAGGGGGGAAGGAGAGAGATTGGATAAGGGGCATAAAGAATAAGTATAATTTATAATAATGAATATACTAATAAGAAATAATTTTTAAAAAGTATTAAATAAACTACAAATGAAATAGATAAATATCTAAACATGAACGACAATTGGAAATCTGGAATATTCTATTTCAAAATTTTCTCAGAATTTCAATTGTTCAGAATTATTTCTATTTTCCCATGTATATACCCTCAGAGAAACCCTTATTTATCTCCAACGATGTATTTCAACAATGTATTTCTTTGGAAAGAAGCTAGTTCCTCTGCTAGAGAATACCATATAAAATGTTAAAACGAGTAATACCTGAGTTCTTGAACAAATAGAGTGTGTAATCTCTAACTTCACCTATCCCCCCTCCTCACACATACACACAAAGGTTACTGAGCCATTAAAGAACAGTCCTGCTATGGTGTTGGACCAAAGAATAAGGAGTCTTTGCAAAGTCAGCAGTGAAGGTCCATGTGTCCTCTTATGAGACTTCAGCCTCAGGCATTTTATTTTTATGCTCAATAATTCTGATATTTCACAAATGGAAGAGATATTTTTGAAAGGTTACGATATTCAGGGCTTGCCACTATGATTCATATCCACTTACAGTTTATTCCATTGAGGATTTTAAAGTGAGAATAGGGCAGAGAAGGAAACACTCAGCCTAGTATATGAAATACAGGACGTACTGTGTGGGCATTCACCCAGATGATTAACAACTTAAAAAATATAGGAGTACTTAGAATATCTATGAGGATTAATTGTCATAAATTATGCAGAAGTGCCTTATAAACTAAGGGAAAATGATTATGAAACTGTTGAATATTTTAAATGTGATTAGGGAGACACTAAAACAGAATGCAGACAGCAACACTTCGATATATTTGACAAAAGATGAGCAAAGTTGTCATCTGTGTATACATCACTAATTTTCCCTCCTACTTGCTCCATTTTTTTTTACCAGCTGCTAGTTACCTCACTGCAGTCCTTCTTGGTTTGTGCAAGAAGTCATTCACATCACTCATCAACTAATCTCCCTCGGTCAGTGAAGGAAAATTGTTCCCTAAGTCTGGAGACAGATGCTGTTCAGAAACGCATATATTCCAGAAATGTCTTCAGTATTCATATCCTTAAAACCCATGGCAAGGATAGTAAAATGTTCTTACTTGTACAAAAATGATTGCATACTTTATATAGAGTGACACTTTCTCCTACCTTCCTGTGTCAGGAGCTTTTCCAAATATGCCATTAATCAGAAAAGGGAACAGTTAGAAGTAGGACAGAAGCCGAATGCCTCTTTACATCACATTAGGTAATGGCACCACAGAAACAGGAGATGATAGGAAAGTATGACTTGTCATGATGTACTCCCTAAAAGTTATCTTGGCATCTACTGTGTCACTTGCAGGTACATCCATTGTATCCTGAAATCCAATTGATGCCAGACATATAATCCCATTCAGTCTTTAAGTAAACCCCTGGGGGTGGAATATATACCTGTAGATGCTTTCTGTCATTGTCCCCTCAGGACCAGGATTGGTAAGAACCCTACTATTTCTAGTTTCCAGAATATTGAATTGTTCTTATGGTTTTCCTATACTTCCATTCCTTCATCATTTTTTTTTTTTATTAAAGTTCCCAAGAATTTTTCAAAGTGAGTGTGCAATTGATTTTCTGTTGGGATGGTGACTGACATATTTAGGTTTTCTTCTATGTTTATGACGATATTATCTAACTGTACTTTGTTAATTAGCAACCCAAAGAGTCCATGAAAGAGAGCACAAAATATATTCTTTTCAGCAAACTTAACTTTTTTTTTTTTTTTTCCGGCTCTTCAGTAAAAAATCCACTTAAAGTAAAGTGGCACAAGTCTTTAGTGAATATGGATATAATGCTCCTATTTTTACGGCAGACAAATTAAACCTGAAACCATGGGCCAAATTAGATCATCAGAGAACAAAATGCTGGAACCACATCATTTTAATTTCTTTACTTGGTTTATTTCTTATAATAGACTCCAGAGTTCCACTTTTATCTAGCTTTAAGAGCTATTATAAGAAGTACCATAGGAAGTCCTAAAGTTCTTTATTGTTTGATGATATTGCATCTGATAGATCTTGAACATAACCAGCACCATTTTAGGCAAGGCCAAGCACAAAATGGCTCCTAACCCTTCCCCCCTTCCCTTTATGAAAGCCTCTTGACTTTTGCGAAATAGAAACTCTTCTTGCTTCCACATGGGTGCAATGCCCCTCCCTCACAATGCCCCTCCTTGATTGCTTCAACCAGCCCTTGGTGCCCTACAGTCTATATAAGCTCTCCCACCCCCAGTCCTGGTGCTGCCCTCCATTTTGAGTGCAGCCTGGCAGACTTTTTTTCCTCTAATAAAGCTTGATTGATACCTGGTGTTTCAGCTCACTTTCTTTCATTATAGTGCCAAAACCCAGGAAGGGTCCTGGCTGGGACTTTCAGACAATCCCCTCTCTTGGGCTGATTGGCACCCCTGGCTGCCCTTCCCAGACCTGCCAAACTAGGTAGATTCGGGACTCTCTCCTTTTGCCATTTCAGACCAATGCATCCAACATTGGCCTCAGTTCAGGGTGAGTCAGTGGGTCCATCCTATTTCTATGTGTTTTCCTGACTACCCTCTATGACTACTGTCTACTTGCTGTGAAGCCCAGGCACCTGGCCAAAGGAACCCCTCTTGTGCCCCCCAGATATTGGAGGATGCTCCTTTAGCTGGTCAGTGGCTTTCTCTTGAAAAGAAGGTGCACAGCAAAAAGGATGCTCTTTGTTTGTACTCTTCTTCTACTAGGACTGCCTGTTTCCTTTTTCATCCTCTATATGGGATCCTAACAGTCCAAACCTCCATGCTCTACACCTCTGGGCTGTCTCCTGGACAATTTCCTTCACATTCTATGCCTCTGGGCTGTCTGCAATCTCTCAGCCTCCAGGTAGACATTAAAACCTGAACACCTCGGGCCGGCCCGGTGGCGCACTGCTACAGTGTGCCGCTTGGGAAGCGCGGCGGCGCTCCCACCGAGGGTTTGGATCCCACATACAGACCAGCCGCTCACTGGCTGAGCGAGGTGCAGGTGCAACACCGTGGGTTGCGATCCCGTAGCCGGTCCCGGTCCGGTACAGGCGTGACACTGAGGGTTGCGATCCATTGCCGGTCACGAAAAAAGACAAAAAGGAAAAAAAAAAAAAAAAAAAAACCCTGATCACCTCAGGGAGGCCTGTGGCTCACTTGGGAGAGTGTGGCGCTGATAACACCAAGGCCACAGGTTTGGATTGCTATACAGGGATGGCTGGTTAGCTCACTTGGGAGAGCGTGGTGCTGACAACACCAAGTCAAAGGTAAAGATTCCCTTACCAGTCATCCTTTAAAAACAAACAAACAAAAAAACCAAACACCTCATTTTCTACTAAAATCAGGTTTGGCCTAAGTACAAACTAGACAATGGATCCCAGTGGCCAGAAGATGGCACTCTCGATTTAGATACTTTTAGAGATTTAGACAGTTTTTGTCAATGAAACAGCATGGCTGGAGAGATTCCTTATGTTCAAGCCTTCTTCTATCTCTGAACGCATCCTTCTCTCTATCAAAACTATCCTACGTCTCAAATTCTCCTAGCTCATGCCTGACCTCCCCTTCTGGACTCAGATCAATCTTTTTATCCGTCAGACCACGCTGCTCCCCAACTACCTTGTTGTGCTCCAGATCCTTCACCAACCCCTCCCCTTCTCCCCCTTCATCAGGTGACAACCCCATCTCAGCTCCAGCTCCTTTATACCCGCTCCATGAAGTGGCTGCACAGAGGGAACTGTTTGGGTCCATATCCCCTTTTATCTTTCTGATCTCTCCCAAATCAAAAGATAACTGTGATCTTTCCAGTCCAACTGGGACACATATCTTAAGTAATTCAGATATCTCACCCAGTCTTATGATCTTATCTGGCATGGTATTTTTATGATTCTCACTACTACGCTGTCCCCCGAGGACAGGGAGGTCTGGATAACAGCCCAACAACAGACAGATGAGGTGCATGCCCAAAATAATAGGCAGTCTGTGGAAGCCATTGCCATTCCTTGCACAGGTCCAAATTGGGACTACCAGGCTGGCCACAGGGACCAGGATCTCCAGGATAACATGATCACACACCTACTTCACAGCCTCCAAAAGGCTACTCACAAGTTTGTCAATTATGACAAGCTTAAAGAAATCACACCAAGATCCACTAAAAGTCCCAGCAAATTCTTAACCTGCCTCTCTGAGGCTTTACATAAATACAGAGGTATAGATCCAAACTCCCCTGAAGGCATGGCTCTATTACACTCTCATTTCATTACCCAATAAGCCTCTGACATTAGAAAAAAACCTTGAGGATGGTCCAAATATGGCTCAACGAGACCTCCTCAATGCAGCTTTCAAGATTTTTAACAATAGGGAGAAGAAAGATCACTACAAAAGAGATCAGGCCAAATACCATCTCCTGGCTAACACTATCCGGGGCTCACATACTCCAATGCTGGCTGCCTCTAGGGGCAAGCCACCTGGGAACTGCTTCAAATTCAGTCAACCAGGCCACTGGGTATGCGGCTGTCCTGACCCCGAGTTTCCTCTGGGGCCGTGTCCTCACTTGAATGTCCTGTATCAAGTTGAAGACATCCTTGAGTGGGTAACTGAATTAGCCTGGCAGGGCACCCTCTGTGATTACCCCCCTGATGAGGTTACCCTCTACTCCTTTTTCCTACTATGCACCCTCTTAACCTCTCAGCCCCTGAACACTTGCCTTCTCTCTTCCTCTTGCTCCTTTTCCTAACAGAAACATATGCCACACCCTGTTCAAATGAATAACCAAGGTCTTGGTGGGTGGAAGGACATTTTCCAACCTCCCAGGTCTGCTACCCAGAATACTTGGGGGAACCCCACAAGACACATTCACATCTCTGACATACGTTCCCACATAATGCTATGACTAGACAACGGCCACATCGTGTTCAAATTAATAACCAAGGTCTTGGTAGGTGGAAGGACACTTTCCAACCTCCCAGGTCTGCTACCCAGAATCCTTGGGGGAACTCTACAGGACACATTCACATCCCTGACATATGTTCCCACAACATGCTATGACCAGACAACAGCCACATCATGTTCTTATTGGGGTAAAAACTACTGGATAGCTCTTTCCAAAGGGGATGCTGCTGGATCCAGTGCCCCCCTGACAAAAACATTCCTGCTTCACCTAAACTACTCACCGAGGCTATAGCAATGGGGGTAGGGGAGAGACTTCAGGACAAAACACGTTGGACCCCTAACCATGATGGGACTTATCCTTCTTTTTGGTCCCTGCCTCTTTTGGTGTTTCTCTAGTTTCTTACAGGGAAGTATGCAGACTTTCACCAACCAAAAGGTCAGTGAATTCCTCATGGGAGGAGGATATCAGCCCCTCAGAATCAGTGACCCTCCCCTGGAAGAATACAGCCTCCCCACATGAAACCAATACCTCACCACCAAATTGTTTTACCAGCCAACATAGATCTTTTATTTTTTTCATATCTTCGCCCACCTCCAGCAAGAAGTAGCTTCAGAAGAATGAGACATCCGCCCCTTTTCCCTATACTTAAAAGGAGGGAATGATAGATCTTGACCATAACTGGTGCAATTTTAGGCAAGGCCAAGCACAAAATGGCCCCCAACCTCTCCCCACTTCCCTTTGCAAGAAGCCTCATGACTTCTGTGAAATAGAAACTATTTTTTGCTTCCACATGGGTGCAATGTCCCTCCCTCACAATGCCTCTCCTTGACTGCTTCAGCCAGCCCTTGGCACCCTACAATCTATATAAGCTCTCCCACCCCAATGACGGTGGCTGCCCTCCATTTTGAGTGCAGCCAGCAGATTCTTTTCCTTTAATAAAGCTTGATCAGTACCCAGCATTTTGGTTCACTTTCTTTCAGCATCTGCATTAGTTTGTGGCTTGTAGAATCCTTTGAGATCTTTTGGAATACAATTTTTTAGGCTCTGTCTTGGCGGGGAGGGAACCCTTCCTTTCCTGAAAATTGGGTTTGTTTTAATCTTTAGAAACTCAATAATCTTGTAACTGATCTTTTAAATAATCTTTTATTTAAAAACAAACGTTTAATATATTTTTTTTAATTTCCCCTATTGTTTTGGTGGTTAAGATGCTTGTAACACTTTTTTTATAGTTAATTTTTGTTTAATTAGGTTTTTACACTTTATAAAACTTTAAAATACTCTATGGCATGCATCCTTGAAAATTATTCTTTCTCCTGACCTGTTGCTTTTCATTTATACATTAGATCCTGATTCCATCAAAAACTTACTGTGTCCCTTTTGTATTGTGTTTATTCTTTTTTTTTTTTTTTTTTCCTGTCCTTTTTGAGACTGGCCGCACCGCGCTCAGCCAGTGAGTGCTGTGAGCGCACCAGTCATCCCTATATAGGATCTGAACCCGCGGCGGGAGCGCTGCTGTGCTCCCAGTGCCACACTCTCCCGAGTGCACCACGGGCTCGGCCCTGTATTGTGTTTATTCTTATAAACCACTTTCAGTTATTTGTGAATAAAGTCATATATGTATGTTAAAAAATGTTTTATCTTAGAGTTGAAGTTTCAAAGCTGGGAACAATAGATGCAGAATAATCCTATATACTAACCTAAAACAAGGTGCAAAATAATCTTTAAAGGATCAGCAAGGAGTGTTGACAAACACTATTTTTTAAGTTATTGAAACATAATTTACGTACCACAAAATTCATTCTTAAATTGTGAAATTAAATGGGTTTTAGTGTATTTACAGAGTTGTGCAATGTAATTTTAGAACATTTTCATTACCTAAAGAGAAACACCAAGCCCTTTGGCAGTGAGTCCCCAACCATCACCTCCCAGATTTTACAAACAAGAGTCTATTCTTTGTCTCTATAAATATACCTATTTTTGACATTTCATATAAATTTATGAATAATAGAATATGTGGTATTTTGTATCTGTTTTATTCAATAAGCATGATGTTTTCAAGGACCACCCATGCTGTAGCATGTATCAGTGATTCATTCATTTCTTTTTATTACTGAATAATATCCCACTTTTGGAAATATTGCAATTTACTTATTCATTCATCTTTGATGGACATTTGGGTTTTTCCACCTTTTGGCTATTATAAATAATGCTTCTGTGAACATTCATGTATGTGGGTTTTTGGATGGAAATATTTTCACATCTCTCAGATATATAATCCAGGAAAGCATTTCTGAATTGAGTTATATGGTAACTTTATGTTTAATATTTTGAGTAACTGCCAAACTACCAAACCAAATTTTGAAAAACATTCATATTATTCAATTTGAACATATAAATAAAAGAGAATAAAAATAGAACCTGTTGCATTGGACAGAGAAGTCAGTAGAGAGACTCTCTCTGGTGCACTTTTCACTCATGTTGAGAGCAGGAAAGGGAATGTTCCCCGTCATGTTTCTCCAAGTGAGAACATCTTCTAGAAAACGCATGGAAAACTTGGCTTACAGTTTACAAACATGGTGCATCCAGGAAAAATACTAAGATTACAAATCAAGGAGAGGCGACCCGGCAGAATTCAAATGCTGAATGTTGAGTATGAACAGCCCACCAGGAATCTGTGCCAGAGATCTGTGCAGGAAGGTCTTCAGAAGAGGGATGTCTGATGAATGAATCCACAAACACACAAGAGGGAATCAGTATTTGGGCATCTGCCAGTCAGAGGCCCCTGATAAGATTCCTGCATCAGTCAGGTGACATGTTTTCTGATGTTTTTTCTTTTATCCCCTCCATTCCCCTTCATGCTACATCCAAATCTTTGATTTACTTAGGCTGTCTAAAAATAATGGGAAAGGGGGAAAAGAAGAAAAGGTAAGAAATAGAAGTCCTTTCAACTTTGAACTCTTTAAAATTTGTCTCTGTTGCACGTCCTAAATTCTCCCTGCTTTGTCTGGCTAACTTGAAAGCCGCAGGTTTTACTTTTTCTCACCTTGTTCAATCTTCCCTAAAACACCCCTCATTTTTACCTTTGAGACCAGGTCAGATGTCACTCTTACTTGAATTTAAAACACGCTGTTCTTTCTCAATTAATCTGATAATTTAATGTATCCTGAGTTTCTGCTTACCTAGCCATATGATGAGGTAAACTAGATGGAGCAAAATGATGTGGGCCATCATGAGTATTCACTGCACATCTACTTTAAAACTTAGCGTAGTGTCCAACAGTTAAGTGATGCTTCATAAACATTCTAACCACTAATAGTTATACAGTGCATTCATCTTGGACTCAGAAGACATGAGATCAAGTTGAAATTTTCTTCTTTAAATGCTTAATCTCCCTCCCCACCTTTTCTGTAAGGCACTTAACTATTGTAGTTTTAGTCTCTTATTCTGCAAAACTCTGGGCAATATAAACATTAATGCTTTTCCTGTCAACTCTCATTAAAAGATTTAGTTGTAAGTGTAACTTTTTAAAATAAAGTATCCATTTACATGTGATTGAGTTGGAGATATCACAGAGTAAAGTACTGAGCTCTTAATCAGATAGATATCAGTGATGTGCATCATTTTAATTTGTTTATTCTATCTTACAAGATAAAGGGCATTTGCTCCCACTACTGAAATACCAAAATTTACTCCATTGAAGGATTCAGGTGTTTCCACACAATTGTCTAATATTGATGTAGTTAATGCTTTTTCTGAGAGTGTTCAATATTATTTTTTCCTTGATATTACATCAAGTAAAAATACTAAATCTAAAATTTCAATATTTATTCTGATTTTTATCTTTCTTTAAGTATTATTCCATGCTCTCCCATTTATTGTTTTATAATAGATGACATTAGTTTATGAGCTCCTGAATTTTTTATTTAGACATTGATATCTTTTTTGTTGTGCTGAGTAACCAAATATGATAAATACTGATTTTTATTATTATTCAACATAAGAAAATATGTAGAATCTTTTTTATCAACACTATTTAATTTATACAAGATAAGTTTTATATTTTTGTACAGTGTGGCTCATCATCATTTTTAGACATATAATATCTTTAAGAACATCTAGAGTGTATTTAAAATTTGACCTGAGCATTGGAAAATATTTGACTCCTGAGAACATATATTTATAAATGTCATATGACAGCTGTTTATGGTAAAAGTGAATTTTATTTACTTGCCTTCTTGAAGGATAGGCTAAATAACTAAGAATTATTATTGGATACATTATATATAGAAATAAAATAACAGGATTTTTAAAAGCGAGATAAGATTAACTTGCTAATTATTTTCAAATATTTTATACCTAATATACACATATATATCTTAAGTGTATGTTTTCAGATAAAGTAAATTGGAAGCTTAATCTGTGCTTTGTAAGTAAATGATTATAGAAGCACCTATGTGGAAAAAGAAAAAATGATTCAGACACACTTGAGATGAGTGGATAGGCCTCCAGATCATGGAGTGCTATGGTTTGAGTATTGGCTCACTCCAAGACTTGTGTTGCAATTTGGTTGCCATTGCAACAGGGATAAGAGGTGGAACTTTTAAGAGTTCATTAGGACATGAGGCCTCGACCCCTCATGGTGAGATTGTTGTTGTTATAACAAGTGACTTTGTCACCCGTTTTGCCCTGTCTTGCTTTTCCAGTCTTCTGCCATGTGAGGATCCAGTATTCCTTCCCTCTGAAGAACACATTGTGAGGAAGAAAATGGCCTCACTAGACAAAGCACCTGCCTGCAGCTTGGCCTTAGACTTTTCAGCCTCCAGAACTGTGACCCAATACATTTCTGTTTATAAATTACCCAGTCTGTGGTATTCTGTTATCGCTCTACAAGATAAACCAAGACATAGAGTAATCCTGAAAACATTACATTTCTCACTCTGAGTCAGGAAATCAAACATTCAGCTTACCAGCATTCTTTTCCAGAGCACAGTGTTCCAGTCAAGTCCCCAGTAAGAAGTAACCAAGCACAGGGAGGCAAATTAACCCTTTCCGGCACTGCATTTTCAGTCCAACCGACATGCACTTCTGAAAGTAGTTACACCTTGAGAGACAGTTGAATTATACCATTAGGGTCAAATTTTTCAAAATCCAAAGGTAATAAGATGGTATTTGGGTGTCTAAGACAGAGGAACAGTGGAAGGTTTTAGAAATTAGATATTCTGCAAATTAAATTATATCATCTGTAAGTTACAATTGGTTTTCTCTTTTTACCTGGTAAATTGTAAACCTGGTAAACCTGTCCATTATATTGTATAATGGTAGTGGTAAAGTAACAATATGTCAACAAAAAAAGCAATATTCAATGAATATTTTAATATTGACTCATATTTAAACAAGAAATTAACCAAATTAATAATTATTCATGGTATCTCTTGCTGAATTAGAAATTGCAAAAATATTTTAAGATAGCTAACACATGGTTGGTGCTATGTGTCATGCAATATTCCAAGCATATTAATATATTTGAAAATTAATAGTAGATATAAATCTCTAGCTATTTACTACCAGTACCAATAATTTGCTTTTCATGCATCCCAGTGAAAAATGTAATTTGGGGGTAAATTATGTCATATGCACTGTTGGTGTTTTCTTAAGAGAATATATATATATATATATATATAAAATGAAAGATAAAGCTAGAAATATATATGACTAAACAGAATTATTTTTAATTTTTAGTAAAAAAAAGTATTTTATTAGTAACTTGAGAGAAATCTTATTTTTGTGCTTCTCAAATATAAAGAAAATATAGAAAAATCATTGCAACTATTCACAATAGTGAAGAGACAAAATCAAACTAAATGCCCATCAATGGAAATATGGATTAAAAAAAACTGTGATATATATACATAATAGAATACTATTCAGATATATATATATATATATATAAAATGAAATATAAAGCTAGAAATATATATGACTAAACAGAATTATTTTTAATTTTTAGTAAAAAAAAGTATTTTATTAGTAACTTGAGAGAAATCTTATTTTTGTGCTTCTCAAATATAAAGAAAATATAGAAAAATATATAGATGTGCATAAATATATTGATTTAAGCATAAATTAATTTCTGTTTTTATGCTATGCTTAATCCTGCAAAGGTGTTGATGAACTTTCATAAGAAAAAACAAAAACTTTTGATTTTTTAAAATATTTTGAATATTGTAAACAGAAATTATTAAAACACAAAGTATTAATATGCTAAAAATTTCTCTTCATTTCTTCTATCCCCATCTAATGGTAAGTTTCTATAAATCTTTAAATCCCAAATGAAAATATAACAAGAGTCTAGAAAGGAAATGGAATATTGCATATATAGACAAAATAATACTGTAAAAATATAATGCATTATGTCTAGAAATTACCTGATGGTGCTTCTCAGTCAAGAGTTAAATTCATGAAGTTATGTTATTGTCAAGGCAGCTTCTACTCCATGTGCTGATAGAGAAGGCAAGTATAACCTGGTAGAAGTATGAGTAGAAACTTTGTATAAAATGAAAATAACCTTTCGTGCTACCAGACAAAAGCTCTCTGACAGTCTAGGATAGCACAATGAATAATGAGTAAAATAATTTTCCTATATATAAATATAAGTGCAAAGTGAATCACGCTATTGCTAAAAGTCTCAACAACTACACTGAATCACCTGTAGGAATAAAATAATCTATTTTATTCACATTTTAATATTTTAAAGGATTATAGCCATAGTTATTCTTCACAGAAATAACTTTTTTTTTTTTTTGGCAGAACAGTATTTTATGTTTTTTACAAACCAAATATTACTATCACTAATGAGATGGCACATTCCATTATCCAAGGTCTGATGAATGAGATGCATAGGGAAGTCTGCCTAACACAGCAGTCTAAATTCTGCCCAGTACTTGCCTCTTTCTTAAATGCTGTGCTTTTACTCCCCTTGGGTTGACCTTTGTCCATTCAGACTCTTTTTCTAGACTTCTTTTTGGGTTTCTCTTCCACTGCCCATATAAAGGTATAAGATAGTTTCAGTTTTCTGAGGGCTGCCCTGGGACCATGAATTTGAAAAATTCATTCTTCATAAGACATTACTGTTTTGGAGTAAATCCAAAAATATTTGTAATAAGATGGATTCATGTAGCCAAGAAATAGTATATTACAGAGACTTCATTGCCGTCATACTCTAAATTTCAGTACAATTGATAGTAAACATACAGTTAACTTATTAATCAAGTAATAAAAATGCTATATTTGTATTTTTTTGTAATCAAAGCAACATCAACCCCCTCCCTATTTTTATTTAGTAATTTAATTGGTATAGTTAAATTAAGTCAGAAATTGGTACAAATTAATTACCTGTTTCTCTCAAGGCTTCTTAAGCAGAAGCAACTATATGTTTCTTTAATAAAGCTTTAAGCAATGTCCTGGGCTGATTTCAAAATCCATACAAGCAACAAATGAAACACCTGTTAATCTCTATAGTTCTGCATTTTCTCTCACAATAATAGGCAAGTGTTGCAAGAGATGTGGTAAGTGTTCAAATTATCCTATACACTGACATGCTACCCATTTTGCAGCACCCCGTGATGTTCCAGTTCTAAGTTTATTGTCATCATTGTGATATGAAAAGAAAGCAAGCTACACGAAGAGTTGATTTGTCGCTGCTAATAATAAAACAGGCATGTGGGGGAGAAATTCAAATCAAGTAAATGCAACATAATTGATCTTAGGACATGCTTATTTTGACTTTTGTGGGCGATATACAAGATATTTACAGTAGAATTCATTTTATTGTCAAGGTTTTAGAGATTATATAGATCTATGCTGGCTAAAACTCTTTTACTTCAACCATTTTAATAACAGATCAAACATTGCACTTATGTTATATTTTTCTTCAGTTCTCACTACAGTTGTCTGAAAAGAAAAAAAAAGTATAAATGTACACTTAATATTAGACAAAACACTTGTTATGGATATGACTTAAGCAAAATAGGCTATATTTACTTTCTATGTGATCTTATTTATTTATTTCAGAGTAATAAGGAACTTTTCATAGGAAGGACATTTCAAATACGTCTCATAAAGACCAAATTATGATAAAGTAAGTTCAGGTCATCATGAGATTCATCTAAATTTCTTTTTTTCTTTATTTCTTTTTTTTATAGACAATGGCTTTGAGGGTCAAGCATTTGAGAGCACTCAAATTTATAATATCACTCTTCTGAAATCATGATAAAATATTTAAAATATCATGCAATATCTCTTAGAGAAGAGGACCACTCCTTTAAGTAATATTTATTAAGTGCCTTCCAAGTAGTCACTGTATGTCACACATTATGCAAGGAGAAAGAACCACTCTTCAATCTTGAGACCACCAGGAGTAAAGCAGGGAAACTATAATTTTCCTTTTTTTGTCTTATTGTTTTCTTTTCTTATTGTCATACAGAGCTTATTTCTTTCTGATTGAGCTATAATTTGCCTACAATAAATTTAAATAAAAAGTTCAATAAGTAACCACCTGATCATGCTGTAGAACATTGTGATCACTTCCAAAATTTCCTTTTATCCTTTTGCAGCCAATCCTCTTCCCTGAATACCATATGAAACCACTATTCTGATTTCTACCACCATACCTTAGTTTTGCCTGTTCTAGGATGTCATATAACTAGAATTTGGAAGTATGTGTTCTTTTGCATATATTGCAAAGCAGCATTCTACTTTATGGGCAGACCACAATCTGTTTATCTAAGACTGTTCATTTTGAATCCAATGGTAAGTGAATATTGATAACAGGGACTTACTAGAGTATTTGTAAAACTAGGAAGAGACTTGGCTGACAGAAAATGTTGAAGTCGTGTCACTCTTTCTCAAAGAATAAGGTGCAAACATACTTTTAATTATTTGACTGGTAGAATCAGATGGGTATATCAGGAGGGATATTTGACTGCCTGGGCAAAATTTAGCCTCACATTTAATACTTGACTCTTATACTTAAAAAAATTACTAAAAAGTTAATGTAATATATTTACATATTTTATTAATTATCTTCATACTACTTTCCTTATTTATTTAATCAAGGAAAATGCATTTTGGAAATTCTACTCTGGTACTAAAATAAACGTACAGTAACTTTATATTCCTATCTCTCTTGTTTACAGCAAGCTATAAATTAAAAATACCTCCAAACATATAATTGTGACCAGAAGAATATTTCAGCTTATGCACATTATGAAGCAATTGAAGGAAGGTATTTCTGAATCTGTAATTCGTTCTACATAAAATGGAGTTAAAACTATAGTTTAAAGTAAAATAATGGAGTTGACAAAATAGTACTGATTTATCCCAGAAGATTGCTTAATATTTTTTGTTATAACATATCTTAATAGACATGTCTATAAAGATATATAACTTTGTCTTTTAAATTGCACAGGCTTTTTGAAATACCATAATAAAAATATGTACCTCTCACATATATTTATTAATATGATAATGGAAAATATTTTGATCCTAATAAAATCTATATACTTTATAATATTTATCAACAATAATAATTTTAATTAAGTATTTAAATTAAAACAGTAATGCAAAAATTTGAGAAAAGCCTAGAAATGTATTGGATTCTGATACATTTGCAATCATTCCTTCCTTTTTAAATCATTTTATCCATTCATATTGAATCTAATTTTCTAGTCTCTATTAAAAAAGCCTGTTTCCATTCAATTATGTAGTAAGATACAAGGGATTTAATGTGGAGAGGAAATCATTTCTAATTCATGTAAACTATAAGGTTGCTAGAAACCCAGTTTCTTCTATTTGTGAGACAGATATATTCCTCAGCATCACAGTCCTAGAGGATATCTGAAGAGTGTTAATAGCGTGCCATTTTATACTATGACACTATGATTGTGATATTAAAAAGAGAACATTGACATCTTTTTAGATCTGTTTATGATTACATATAGATGATGAATAAATATGTATGACTGTATTTTATTACTTATTGCTCATTAATTCTTTCAGCAAATATTTATTAAGCACATGTTATATTCCAGACACTATTCTAGGGACTGGGAATACAAGAGAGAACAAAGCAGGAGACAAAACATAAATAAATGTGTGTGATATGATTAGTGATATTAGTTATGGGAAAAATTGATCAAAGATCAAAATTCTAAGAGACATAGAGAAGGCCTATGGTGGGGAAGGATGTGTTTACATTTTACAGGAATGTGAAAGCAAGATTCCCTGAATAAAGATATCTGAGCAAGGAACTTGAAGAGAGGGAGTGAGCCAACACATTTCTAGGAAATACTTATCCAAGTATATGGTACCAGTTTAAAGTCTCCATTTAGCACAAACATGTGTGGCATATTTAAGAACTACAAGTGCAATGAATAATGGGGATAGTGGGAGGAAATAAGAGAAGAGTCAAGTGGGCCTACAAAAGTAGATGCCAAAGCCGCCATTAACTGAAATGGGAAAGGTTGAAGATGGAGCAGGTTTGAGATGTCCAGATAAGGAGTTCTGAATTCGACTTATTAAGTTTGCGATGCTATCAGACACACCAGCGAAGGTGTTGAGTATGTTACTATACAAAGAGTCTGAGATACAAGGGAGACGTCTGGACTATAGATAAAAAGTTAACACATTATGATAGAGTTGAAATTCAAAGTCTTAAAAGCATAAGAGCTTGCTAGAAAAGGTGAGATAGAAAGAGTAGGTGGCCAAAAACTGAGTCACAGTTCAGAAGCTATTCTTCAGAGATTGAGAAGATTGGGATGAGAAGAACTAAGGACATGGAGAGAACTAACGGTGCCATAAGGCCACACAGCAAGGACTGTGGCTTAGCTAGAGGACTGGTAGTCCCTGCAAACTTATGGCCTGACAGAAAGCAAGCTGAAGAGTAAGTACCCTGAATCACCTGTATCCCACCATCCAGTCTCTTCTGGTTCAAGGCATGTGTTGATCCCAAGAGGAATTCAGAAAGACAGAATGTTCAACTGAAATGGTCCCTAGAAGTTAATCATCAGGGAGAGAACAGAGGGAAATGAAGAATAGTCAACCTGTAGAGAAAAGAGAGAAAGCTGATTTAAACAGGGCTAGTGATAATTCTAGCAAGTATGGTGGTGGGAGAGAGGACAAGAAAATTGAGGATATGTGTACACAAGAAAGCCAAAATAATAATGGAATATGCAATCTGGTAAGGAAGAAAATAGAAAAAAAAAAAAAAAAAAGGAGGGGGGGATAGTTAACAGGAGTAGAATCAATAGGTCCTGGGCTAATCAAAGAATGCTGAAGTCAGGTTTCTATAGAAGATAATTAGGAAAGAAAGGAGGTGACAAGAGAGGGCATTGCTGAAATGATTGAAACTTAGATCCTGGATTCAGTTACTGTCAAGGAGTGTGGTATGATGATGGAAGTGTGTGACCGAGGAAGGTTGGAGAACAATGTAGTTAGAGAAGGACTTCCAAGATAGGAGAAGCTAAGGTACCGAAAGGATCAGTTCATGTGAATATTGGAACTACCATAAATTAAGGCAGTTGTATTAGAATGAGTTCCTTGCAGGATCAGTGTGGAATAAAGGGAAATGATAGGAAGGGTCTGTTGATGAGCAGAACAAGAACAAAGGGATGGAGAGGATGGCATAGGCTGATACAGTAAACATTGAAACTGGGAAGATCCAGGCAGGAGGGAATCAAAATGATCTGGAAACTACAGCAAAGATCAAGGAGTTTATATATCACTACCAGGATGAATGGTGTGAGAAATATGGGATAGCACACCCTCACCACTTTAGAAAGCCGCAGAAAAACTTTCCTAAGGGGTAGGCATATATGAGTTAGTACAATAAGGTGATGTGAAAGTAATGGAAGAAACAAAGCTTGTAGGTTATGCTGCTGGCGGAGTGTGAATTCCAGAGGCGAAAGTAGAAGGGCTGTCTGGAACTGATGTGAAATATGAGAAGTAGAGAGTTAAATGGGATTATTAAAACTGTTGAGCTTGAAGCATCTAGTGGTGAATGGTAAAAAACAGGAATGTAGTTCAGGATGGGTTTAGTGCAAATACTGGCTCAGCCATTTTGTTGAGGTAAGGTTATGAGTCTGGGGATGAGGAGAAAGGGAAAGTTATCCTGTTAAATATCTGAAATGATATTGGTTCTTCCTCGTATTAGTGTGGAGGCCAAGAGCAGTACTGTCATATCAAGAAGTAGCTAGTTATGGAGAGCTCTTTGTAAATACATGTATGTGTATGTGTATGCTTGTGTGTGTATTCCTATAATTATTTTTATAATTATCTCAAATTAGTAATATGAATTAAAAGATTAGTGTTAGACTGTTTATGGATATTATTTGGGGTCACATTTTGAATGTTTTGTTTCGGAATATTTGTCAAATCAGAAATATTTTTTGTTATTTATTGACCATTGTATATATGAATTTTTGAATAATAATTAAACATCACAACTTATTAACCATGTCTTTTGAGGAAATATCTAGCATGCACTTCTGATGTAATTGTCTTTGAAAAGAAGAGAGAGTCAGGAATAGACAGATTTCTCATGGGTAGGAATTAATAGAGAAGAATCACTATAGCAGTGGGAGCCTTGGGCAGGAAGGGCAAGCTATCTGTCTCATTGATGTTCTGAGTCCCAAACAGACACTTTAATTATCTCAGAACAAGCCTAGGGATAAACTAAGAGCAGTGAAATCATGTCATGGACCAGGATGGCTCACCAAGACCCTATCTGTCACCAGCCATATCTATCCTCAGAAAAAATAGATGCCCAGATGTTGAGAATCTACACACTGGGAACAGGGAGAGGAGTGTGGGAATATAAACCATGCAAAGTATGGAAAAAGGGAAGGACTGTGGTGGGATGGATAGTTGCTGCCATGTCCTTTTATGTTCACAAAAACTATAAATAGGTATATTTTTTCTTATTTTCATATGTTATTTTTGAATTGTGTAATTGACAGAAAAGATTTGGGTAAACGAGTCTGAGAGCCATTCTGCATCAGGCTACTTGTGCTGATTTTCTGTTCCTATTAGATTTGGGGGGAAGGAACAGACTGGGAGGGGAGAGTTTGGAATGCTACCAATTGAACTTTCGCTCTCTAAAATTATAGGAACAGATGACTGCTGAATTTATATATTTATTCTGATTGTCCTTTTTCTTTCCCTTTAATTCGGCCACAAACAAAAATGTGCTATGATCTATTAGCAAGGAAAATAAGTTTAGTAACTTCAGACCACTGTCTACTCCAGTCTTGCTGTAACATTTCCCAGTACTAACCACGTTAATAAAAGAAGATATATAATTAGGTTTGACTGCATATCATTTATTATAAAATTAGCATTCTCTTTTTATATCACCCAAATTTACTTTTTATTATAGTACTTATCACCCTTTGAGTTTATCTTCCTTAGTTATAATTTACTTGTTTACTGCCTGTTTCCTTCCAAGTAAGAATGATTCAAAGGAACTAATTGGCTTTGTTTACCACTGTATGTTTAGAGTTTGGAATGAAACGTGGGAGAGAGAGAAAAGGAAGGAAGGAAGGAAGGAAGGAAGGAAGGAAGGAAGGAAGGAAGGAAGGAAGGGAGAATGAGTGATGCATTTTCAATTTTTTTACCTAGAAATGTCCTCAGTGACTATTGCAAATGGACTTACTTTCTTGATTTCATTTTTTGCTAATTTGTTATTGGAGTAAAAAAATGGTACTGATTTTTGTGTGTTGCTTTTGTATCCTGCAACTTTACTGAACTCGTGTTTCAGCTCTAAGAATTTCTTTTGTAGAATCTTTATATTTTTCCTCATATAGGATCATGTCATCTGCAAACACTGACAGTTTGACTTTGTCTTTCCCAGTCTGGATGCCCTTTATTTTTCTTTGTTGCCTGATTGCTCTGGCTACTTCTTTCAACACTGTGTAAAATAGGAGTGGTGAGAGTGGCCATCCTTGTCTTGTTCCTGTTCCTAATCAGGATAATATTGACAGTAGTTTGCCATATATGGCTTTTATTGTGCTGAGATTCTTTCTATACCTAATTTGCTGAGTCTTTATCATGAGGGGATGTTGAGTTTTGTCAAATGCTTTTTCTGCATCTATTGAGATAATCATATGGATTTTGCCCATGACTATGTTAATGTGGTGTATCACATTTACTTACTTGTGTATGTTGAACCATCCTTGAATCCTTGGGATGAATCCCACTAGATCATGTTGTATATATATATTTTTTTATTTGTTGCTGTATTCTGTTTGCTAATAAAATAAAATACCTAGGATTAAATTTTCTCTAAGTTCATCCATGTTCCTACGAATGGCAATATTTCATTCTTTTTTATGGCAGAGTAGTATTCCATTGTGTATATGTACCACATTTTCCTTATCCAGTTGTCAAACAATGGACATTTAGGTTGGTTGCAATGCTTGACTATTGTAAATATAGGTGTGATAAACATGGAGTGCAGGTATCCCTTTGACATGATGATTTCCATTTCATTGTTTATATACCCAGCAGTGGACTGCTGGATCGTATGGCAGTTCTATCTGCAGTTGTCGGAGGAATCTCCATACTGTTTCCCATACGGCTGCATCAAGTTACAGTCCCACCAACAGTTTAAAGGGTTCTCCTTTTTCTGCATTCTCCCCAGCATTTGTTATTCTCTTTTTTTTTTTTTTTTTCCTTATGCATAGTATTTATTGCTCAGCTGGGTAGGATCAAACCCGTTTGCATATGTGGCCCCCCACTGCTCCCCAGCCCACCCCTGCAGCCTTGCTCTGGCTGACTGCCATCTCTTCTTTCTCCCCACAGCCTCCAGCACCCACAGGCCCA
>NW_007727809.1:96665-121412 GCF_000696425.1 Galeopterus variegatus | reverse complement strand
GACCGGGCCCGGCGCCGGGTTCACACCCCCCGGTGCTGCACCCGCCCCTCGCTCAGCCAGTGAGCGGGAACCAGTCTGTATGTGGGATCCGAACCCTCGGCGGGAGCGCCACTGCGCTCCCAAGCGGCGCACTGTAGCAGTGCGCCACCGGGCCGGCCTGTTATTCTCTTTTTGATAATAGCTACTCTAACTGAGCTGAGATGATATCTCAATGTGGTTTTGATTTGCATTTCCCTGACGCTGAGTGATACTGAGAATTTTTTCATGCATCTGTTGGTCATTTGTATATATTCCTTTGAAAAATGCCTATTTAGCTCCCCCTCCTTGAAGTGCTTTCTTTATTTGGTTTATGGTGTACCCTACTTTCCCGGATTTTTTTTTTCTTGTTCTCACTGACAGCTTTTCTCAGTCTCCTTTGCTGGTCCTCAAATCTCTAACTCAACATATTGTTGTGAGCTTGGCTTTAGTCATTGGTCCCCTTTTTTTCCTACTTCCCTCCCCCCACTGTCCTTCTTTCTATTCTTATTCTTTCTCTTGTTGCCTAGCTATTATATCATAATTGTCTATGGTTTTAATTAAATAAACAAACCTCAATTCTGAGCCTCTTCCAGACAGGCACATTCATAGTCAGTTGACAACTCTTCACCTTCACTTAGCTGTCTGACCAGATCCAAAACTGCGCGGCTGATATTTTGTCCTATAACACTTGCTCCTCTGCTAGTATCTCCCATCTTAGCAGATGGAAATTCAATTTCTATACCAGTTCAGACCAAAATTCTTAGAGTCATCCATCACTCCTTTCTTTTTCTGGAATACCAATGTACTGTTAACTCAATTTTCCAAATAAATTCAAAAATAGTCCATTTTTACCACCTTTGTAACTACCGTTTTTTGTGAAACATTATCATTTCTCACCTGGATTATTGGAATATCTTCCTAATTAGTCTCCTAATCTCTGTCTTTGCCCCATACAGCCTATTCTCACCACAGCAGCCCAAATGATTCTTTTAAAATATAAACCATTCTTCTGTTCAAAATATTCATTACTTCCAGTTACTCCCTCAGTTATAGCTAAAGTCGATAAAATTACTCCCAATAGCTGCATGATTTCTCAGGTCCCACTGTTTTTTGTTTGTTTGTTTTTTGTTTTTTGTTTTTGTTTTTTCTCTTTTCCTTCTTTAGTAAGCTGAAGTACTTGGCATTTCCTTTATTCCACTTTAAAAAATGTGTAACAGGGCTGGCGCGGTGGCGCACTGCTACAGTGCGCCGCTTGGGAAGCGCGGCGGCGCTCCCGCCGAGGGTTCGGATCCCACATACAGACCGGCCGCTCACTGGCTGAGTGAGGAGCGGGGGCAACACCGAGGGTTGCAATCCTGTTGCCGGTCCCAGTCCGGTACGGGTGCGACACTGAGGGTTGCGATCCGTTGCCGGTCACGAAAAAAAGACAAAAAAAAAAGACAAAAAAAAAAATGTGTAACGTACACTTGCTGTTTCCTTACTTACTGAAATAATCTTTCCCACCATTTTACTCCCTAGATCTCTTCAAATCTTTGCTCAACATTCATTTTCTCAGTAATGACATTCCTGTCCATCTCATTTATAATTAAACTTTTCTGTATCTTACTTTTTACCAGCACTTATCATCTGATATATCTTCAATATAATTTATATAGTTTATTTATTGTATGAGGCTTCCTATGTAAGGTAACATATAAGGATACTGGAATTTTTGACATTTTGTTCTTTACTATAATTGGAAAGTCTAGAACAGTGAGGGCAAGTACCAAACACATTATAAACTTTGGTAGAATGAATAAATAAAGAATGAGTATAATTACTTGCACCCATTAGATGTCTCTTTGATTTCCCATGTTAGTGCATGTGAGATCTTTCAGCTACCTTGGCTAGTAACCTGGTGGGGTTAGACTGTAGCTTGAAATCATGTAGAAGAATCCTGAGGATGGAATGTCTTCCCCTACTATCTGATTTTTCAGGTAACCTTGACTTTCAGGGAGCCTCCCAATGCCACCACCTTGTCACACTAATCTTTTTGTAATTTTCCAGTCCACATAGTATAGAAAGGGAAAAGAGCTGGCCTGTATTCACTCATTGTAGGTTTCCCAGCCCTACTGCCTTCTTTGATTTCCTGGCTTGTGCTGATGAGGCACTGTGATTTTTATGTCCTGCTGACTGAGGCAGTAATTAACTGCTCAGAATAATGTGGACAGTCTAATCCACATAAATTTTTCTTGGCATTCTCTTTTTGTTAGCTACCATTTCTTAAGAACATAGTTTTCCAACACCTTACTTTTTTTTCCAACTCCATATTTTTCCTAGTAGTTTCTTTGGCTGCTGTTAGAACCATTCACATCCCTTTCATTTTTGTGGCACCTCAAAATTTGAGTTCAGGCAAGATAGCAAGCAGCCTGGACTAGTTAGCCATAGTATCTGGAACTTGATGCAAACTGTAAATGACACAAATCTCAATATACTGCTGAAACTCTGTTAACAGAACTGCTATATTTTAATATACTTACAAATAGTTTCAGATAGAGTAAGTGGCAGAAAATAATGTCCATTTCACTCCTTTCTCACAAGGCTATAATTATTTCTTTTGTATTGGAGAAAATAAGAGTAAATCCCATAGTTCAACACAAAACTACATTAGTTTCAGATTGTGTTTTAATGAAGTATAAAAATATTAAACATATTCTGACATCCAAGGAAAGCGAGACAATGTTCTGTTTTTCCTTAAGCTTTTCCATTTGCATATTACCAAATGTTATCTCTGCCACCTCAAATAAGGCCTTGCTCTGCTAGGTTAGAGGTAGAACCTATGAAGAATATCACCTGCAGAAATGGCCAAACAGTCTTTTAAACTTTGAGGTATTGCAACATTAAAACACTCACGTGAGTGGGGATTGCATCTCACATGAGTGAGATGGTAGTTTGAAGCATGGATTTAGAATCCGACAAATATTGAATAAATTATTTTTATTTTTTTTACATAGCTATATAAGCATAAACTTATCCTGTTTATTTTTTAGTTTTCTTCTCTGTAAGAAATGATAATACCATACTTCATCTCCTGCATTTTCTGTGAACACCGAAGACATAATGAACACTCAATTATGTTAGCAATTATTACTATTGCATTATTGTAATTCTGTCATAAAGAAAATATTTTAATTAATTGAATACATAAAAACATAAAAGTATGGGACTATCCAAATGTAAGTTTGACACATGTAGAAGTTATGTTATTATTTTGAAGTCAGTTATTTTAAGAGAGTTAAAGTTTGCATTGCATTTCACACCCATGTATTTAAAAAAAATTGCCTCCTAAGGGATGAAATTTCCAACCTTTCGTAAAATACTGAGATTCACCATAAAATCTTTGAATCTTTTTTATTCTTTATTTTTTTGATTTTATTTCATTATATTCATTGTAAACCATTTATTTTACCATCGTATATACAATTGTGAGTTAGTTCATGAAGCTAAAAACATCTAAATTACCTGCTTCCCATTTAGAAATATAATCCAAAGCTCAAAATAATCCCCCAAAATTTCATAAATGCCATTTTTTATTCAAACAATGCCATTACCATAGAACTATCCATGAAGAGCACACACACACACACACACACACACACACACATTCACACACGCACACATACACACAACTTGTTATTATAATGCTTTGCAATTGTGCTCATTTCTTTTAAGTCATTTTTCCAACAGTCTTCACTCAGTAGAAACATGTGTACATTTCAAGGAACTTCACCTCTACGTTTTTATAGAATTTTGTATCTCTCACTGTTTTTAATCTTTACCAATTCATAATTATGTAGTTTTCCTCTGCACTTATAATTAGCGAAGGGATAAGCTACTTTACAGAAGACATCTTCATACATGTGTCTCAATCTATGACAATCAATATATATGAAGCATACATATATTTTACAAAATTCAAAGTCTATTTTCCTGCCTTTATTGCTGCTTTTGATTTTGCATAATTACAAACTTGCTTTTGATGATAGATCCTTGGCTATCATAGCTTTTCATAGATTTCTAATGGAAGATCAAGACTGATGTTATCTTAGTCATTTCTATTCTGTCACTGCAGGTGTCTAATCCAAACAAAAATATCTTATTGAATGATCATAGAGACAAAAAGTTTAAAGCAAATCTAGAAATACTCTTCACTTTTAGTAAATTTAGATAATTCTAGAAGTACATAGGTTTCCTATGGCTGCTAAATGTACAACTATAATTAAAGACTGCCTATTCCAGTCCTCTATCATGATCTTACTGCTTTGAGTACTATTATCAGTAACCACTAATAAAAAGTAATGTGCTCCTTTTTTTACTATAGACATACCGAAAGGTGTGAGTTATCTAAAAGACACAAAACCACAAGTGTTGGTGAGGATGTAGAGAAATTATACATACTACTGCACACTATCGCTAGAATTGCAAAAGTATGGGTTCAGATACTTCATACTGTTTGAAAAAAAGTATGGAAGTTCCTCAAAAAGTTAAGAATAGGGCTACCATCTGATCCAGCAATCTGACTTTTAGGTATATATCCAAAAGAATTGGAATCAAAATCTCAAAGAAATATGAGTACTCCCATGTTCATTGCAGCACTATTGAAAATAGCCAAGATATGGAAACAACCTAAATGTCCGTTGAGAGATGACCAGATAAAGAAAATATGGTACCTATTACAATGGAATACTATTTAGCTTTAATAAAGAAGAAAATTCTTCAGTATGAAACAAAATGGATGAGCCAGGATGGCATTATGCTCAGAGAAATACACCAGTCACAGAAAGACACATACTGCATGATTTCATTTATATGAGATATCTAAAATAGTGAAATTCATAGAATCGAAAGAGGGATGATGGATTTCAGGGGCAACTGTAGGGGGAGGGGGATATGGACGGTTACTAATCAATGGGCATAAAATTTCCATTAAGTAAGATGAGTAAGTTCTATAGATAACGTTGCACAGCATTGGGGCTCTAGTCAACAATATTATATTGTATATTTAAACATTTGTTAAGAGGGTAAATCTTTCATTAAGTGTTCTTACCACAATAAAATAATTTAAAAAAATAATAAATTTAGGGTACGTTAACTTTTCAATGATAGCAAATTCAGTTTCTTTCTCATCAGAAACTGATTTAATTGCAAAAAGTTATCTTTAAAAAATATTATATTTTAAAATTATGAAAAATGTGAGGTAGACATTATAAGAAAATAATGCAAAAATGGAGAGCATACTATCTTTAGCTTAATAAAAGCTGTCTCCAAATATGAATTACACTCCTTTTGGAAAAATGTATTAATATGTACTGATTGTCATTTTGCATTCAAGATCTCAACTGACTTGAACTTTTATCATTGAAAACCTTTAGTTCTGCTTCTCATAAGCTGGTTTTGCTATTAATACTTAGAAAAAATATGCACCACAAAATAATGCTAAATAATAAGATAAAAACAGAGGATGTGCAAGAACAAACAAAGGAATGTTCACCATTTGGGGGGTCATGGGAAAAGTGGTTTCTCTCTTATCTGTTGTACCTTTGATGACTGATGTGATGCAGTGATTCACTTTGGACAACCATGATTTAACTTGGTGCAGATTTTTGGCACTTATTTAATGCAGGAACAAAAAAGATTCTATGTTTTTTCTAATGGTGTCATCTGAGTAAATAAAACAAAATGCCTACAGCCTACCTTAGCAGTGTGGACCTGTATACGTGCTCCTTGTTGACAGTTTGTCTGCCTACTGATCATTTGAAACATGGATTGTTTCATATATGTCCTTCTTCCCAGTGGCTTATTTTCCATCAGGTTTTAACTTTTAATCTGTGCTGAAAGCAGAGATGTAATTATTATTTTTTTAACTTTTTAAATCCTGTATAGGAAAATAAAAATAAACTCGTAAGATGAATCAAACTTTTCTTTGGTCTCTTGGTCTTAACTGTTAATAAAAGTGAATATCTAATTCATTTATGTGGAAGAGTACATTCTAAACTAAAATCTATTAAACATGGTTTAATTATCTGTATTTCCATAGTGAGATAACAACATTCTTTAGGAAATTCCCCATACAATACTCTACAGATTTCTAAAAGATTTTTAATTACTGATTTAATTTCACTTCCTGCTCCTTCTGCCTTTCTGATTTTCTGGGTTACATAATTTGGAGTACTCAGAGCCTTTGCCAAGAATTAAATCCAACTTTTCCACTTCCTCTATTTAGTATGTGGATATAGGATTTACATTATTCCTTCATATTTCTGAATGCAAGACTGAGTAGTATATGGTGTTTACATGTTCATTTGCAATTATTTTTGTTTGTTTGGAAAGCAAATATTCTTGCAAATACATTAACTTAAGGAAATTCAGATAGCAGAATATTTGATAAAAATAACTGACATTTTTCTTGCAAATCTGTTGTGCTAAATCTTCATTGAATGTAGTTTAAAAGATTTTCCCTTCCTCAGCTAACTCAGAGACTATAAAAATTGTGTAAAATTTTGTATATAATTCAAAGTTCATGCTGCATTCTGAGGAAAAGAGAGATTAATGAAGACAAACTTTTTGTTTTAGGAAAAAAATAGAGCCCACTGAGAAATGCTTCTAAATGGTGCATAACTGTTTTATGAATCAGACAGAATGAGTTGATGTAGGGTTATAAAACAATTAATGTTATTCATTGGGCCTACAGTTGTAAAGTGAGAGTTCAGTGCTAATAGCATTTCATCACTGAAAGTAGCAGAGAACAAGAGCATATTTATCATTAAAGTCTAAGTGCAAGTACAATTTATAGCTGGTAGTTTTGTTTCTGTTATGCTGATAGAACAAATAAATGTGTGAAGAATTAATTTTCTAGAAGCCAGGTCAACAATGAAGACATTAAAAAGGATAATACAAAACCAAAAACTAGAAACTGCTTTATTGCTTTAGTCATATTGGTGAACTGTATTGTCAAATTAAGTTAATCAATTCAGTACTAATTTTTAACAACTCTTTTAATTTTTAATGAATAAAATATGATGTAAGTCATTCGAAATAAAAAAAATCATATAAACATATATTAATTAGTTTATAGCATACAACATATAATGACGGACTTAATTTACATTATGCAGTTTGCTTAAGTAAATTACCAGAAGCATCAAAAAATATTGAAGTGCACCCAACATTAAATGAATACAGCTGACACTACTAATTATGAGGACATTTTAATATCTAACAGACTTCATTATTCACTGGGCAGAGAATATAAGCAAATAATAGCATTACAAAGGAATTTTATGTTAGAACTGAAAACGTTTGAATATTAAAGTCAGAAATGGGAACAACATTTTAGAAGAAAAGAAATTGAGAGAAGAATCATAATGCATATTACCTCAGTGCACAATGATACAAAGTTTATGACCTGAACTATGAAGTAATTGTGTATTCAACTGCTTGCCTAGATGTGATAAGGTGAAAGGCTTGAGCTTATAGTGGTAAAAGAGATTTTTAGAGCAAGATAAAAATGTGTTAAATGCTGCCAAATCTAGATTTCAAGTCTCTATGACTAGATGTTATGTTATACAGTAGTATAATTTGACAAAGTGATAATAGACATCAGTGAGAAGAGAACCAAATTACACTGGCTCTGAATAGAAAATCTCATCTGAAGACTCAACTACTCTCCTGTTTAGCTAGAGTATTACGCTTTAATGAGAAACAGGCACTCAGATGCCAATCAGCAAGTCTAGACACTATTTCAATATTGTGTGACCAGATGAGAACTCTAAATTTGATTCTCATGTTCTGAGAATTAATATTCAACATTCATGGTGTAATAGCCCTCTGTACATTTCCCCTGTCCTTCTCAAGGGAAAAATAAGATTATTTCTACCTCTGTTCTTTCATGCTCTTACCCATGGATGCTTTGATACTGGTATGTTTCTAATCATGGAATTCACTTGCTTAAACATCATCAGTGGATTCTGATTACCCTCAGAAGGCAGTTAAAAATCCTGAACATTATACACCAAGTTCTTCATTATGAGTTCCTATTTAAATTTCCAGTTTTATCTTCTACCCCTATATGGTGATTATTTGAAACTATTTAAATACTGGTAAAACTCAGGCATGGAACTTCCAGAAGAGATGCCAGCTGGAGGCCCGGGCTCTGCAAGCATGACCTCTATAGTTGTTAGGTCTTGTGTGACTGGAGGGTTTCTAGGCGGGGCTGGAAGTACATGAAGAGCTCAGGATAAAGTCTTTACTGCTATTTCCTCAGACATCCTCACACAAACACTTCCGCTAACACATAACCATGTTAAATACCTTCCAGGTATTGGGATTCTCATACCTGTTGTTTTCTCTTTCAGGAAATCTATCCCATTCCTTAACAGTTTCATCTGGCTGATTATTATATACTTAAAGCGTTACTTTATCTCCATGAGTCTTCATTAAATATTTCCAGTTATTGTCCTCATACACCAAACTGCAATTTCTTGCACCGAACAACTAATCTTATTACATACTACTTAAATAATTAATTATCTTGTATCATTCTCTGACTCTAAACCATTGCTTTTTTATATATTGGAACTATAACATCCAGGAGTCATAAGTAAAAGTTCCAATTCTTGGCATCTACAATACAATTAATTTTTAAGATTCTCTTTGCTATGGTTCGAACACTGACAATTAACAAGATTTTGGTGATTCCTATGCAATTAACAATTTAGGAAAAACAGTGTGAAGGCAGTATTTAAGCATACTTTTTTTCATTGTATCCCAGGCAACTAGCACAGTGTGTAGCACACAATCAGTTCCTTGAAAATATTGTAGAATGAATGAACACATGGCAAAATAGTTCATTGATATGAGTCTATTTTCAAGTTTCAACTTGTGAATTTAGGTAATATGGAATTAGCTAGAAATAGAGTTAAAACATGCATACAGTAAAACTTTTATGCTCTTTTGAAAAAATCAGTGATGCTGAATTCGTCAATATGTTTTTTTTTTTTTTTTCATTTCAAGGTCACTATGGGTAGATGATATTAAATAAGCTTTCAGTCATTGGTAAACGTTACTCTCACATCTCACATGTTACTATTCCCCTTTTTCATTTTTTCTCTATCTTTTTATTATCTCTATTTGTTACCCTTTCATTACTTATTAACTCTTTAACCTTTAGGAAGTATGTTGAACTTCTCTTTGGTTCTTACTGATGCCCAAGGGGATGGTTTAGATCTTCTGCAGGCTCTCAAGCCTAAGAAAATAATAAAGTAGATGATGTGTGTTAAAACAATAATAACAACAACAACAAAACATTGAACATTTAAAGTGCTGTACCAAGGGTGACCTAATTGTTATTGTAATATATAGGTAAAAGTATTACATTTTGAATACTAGTGGTAACCATTTTATACTTACAAATTTATGAAAGGCAAATAACATAGCATCAATTCCTGAATCAACCAGATTTGGAGCAATAAAATCTATATTTTCATTTCCTACAGTGTTTTAAGTTTCCATTAAGCTTTGAGGTTTAGTTAAGTTAATGTACAGAGGCTTTATAAAATGTCACTTATTTGACACATATAGTCATAGTATTGTGCAGGTAAACCCAAATATGGTTAATATGATATGGTTATCATTCAGTAAACACAGACTACCATTGTATCTGTGAGTAAAAGATATGGAGTTTTTGAACTTTTGAGACTATTAATGCTAAAATAATATGGTATTAGATTATGAAGAGCTATAGAGACGTTCTAGTCTAAATAAGAATTGCACAAGTATATGCGAGTACAGTAACTTAAGGTTATGGACAGTTTAGTGATTTGCTTAATTAAGAAGCAGCTGAGGTGAGATGAGACCTGATACCTTCCAATTGCTAGCAGAATTCTCATTTCATTACACTATGAATGACTTATACTAATGTTACCTATCGTTATTGTCTGTTGCCTATGCTATTCATGGAT
The DNA here is from genome assembly GCF_000696425.1 of Galeopterus variegatus. NCBI lineage: Eukaryota > Metazoa > Chordata > Mammalia > Dermoptera > Cynocephalidae > Galeopterus > Galeopterus variegatus. The sequence goes on along the minus strand of NW_007727809.1, from coordinate 111,396 downwards.
AATATACATAACTAAATCCTCCCATGTCTAGTCAAGGTGCCTTGAATTATTATCCTGTTACTAGAATTTGCCAACTGGTAGCATCTTTTCAAACAATAGATTAGCTCGGATATCATATATTTCAATTTTTAAAGCTACATATTTAGCAAACACATAACCTATCACACTTTCACATAGAGGAAAGTTGCCAGCAAAGTAGATTATATAAATCTTCCTTGTCACTAATCAGGGTGGGATCTTACCAGTAAACTATTGGCAAAATTCAAGCCTTTAGGATCATTAACATTTTCTGTGGCTTATTTGAAAACATGTAATTTAACTGAATTTGTAAAGATATGTTCTCAACTGTTATGCATGTGAGTTGGGATACACTTTCATTTCCATTTTTGTAAGAATATACCTTGACAAAAATTGATATATATGTCCTTAGAGAGACAATTTTCAAATCTTTTAAAAAATTTTTTTAAATTAAGGATTGTTACAAATAGAAAATAATCTTGCTTCTGCTTTCAAGGGAATGGTCCATGATGGGCAATGTTTATTCACTCTTTGAGCCTCCAGTTGGAGAACTGCACATTAAATGAGTCAAAATGACAAAAATATTGCAGAAAAGGCCACATTAATTTTGAACATATTTTCCTCCTACAATAGTTGTTATGGTCAAATGCTTTAGTACAATTAATTAAACATTATCTGTAAAACATGTTTTAATGGTGATATTGCCACTAGTAGGAAAAGTAAATCTACCCCTATACTTGTAATGCCAATGATAATATTTACGAAAGCTACAGTGCTACAGTATAAATATTTAATCACCACAACAGGACTACAATAGACTCATTTTTATTGTCCCATATTGTACTTATTAACTATATATGTTGTATTATTAAAAAAGGATAGGGATGCTCATTTTAAATTGATGTAAGTTGCTTTCAAAAATGTTAAAACACAACATAAACTTATCCGAATGCCTCAGTTCAGTGATGGTAGAAATGATCATACAGAATATCTAATCATGTTTATTAATACAAAATTATAAGCAACAATTCTGTAGAGTCATATGATTTCAATTGCTGAAATGGTCTGTATTTGTATTTATTTACTTCAGAATGTTAATGCTTGATGCTGCACTCAATAGACACTCTATCAAATTACCTGATTTGTGCATGAATCTGACACGGCTGTTGTGAAATTCATCTTCACAACAAATCAGACGTTACCTTTGAAGTTAATGAAATGTTTAATTAATTCCTATTCTTGGTTTTAGCAATTTCTCACAGTCCCTAATCTAGTGAGAGAGAAAGTATTTTTGAGACTTATGATGTCAGTAAAAGGGCACCCATCATTAATTAATGCCTGCCATAACTTAATGTGTTACTGGAGACTGCCAAAAGTGAAAAAGCTCATTTTATTAAAATAAAAAAAAAAAAAAATCACAAAATGGACAGCTATGCCCTCATTTGGAGGTCATTCCTGGCTTTCCAAAATGTGTGAACAGAGATCTTTGAGGATAGTCCCTGAGTCTTCATTATTTGTTTTTATGGTAGGTAGCAAAAATTTGGCTTTTGAATATTATCACTCAGTAATCATATTTAATTTTTTCTTTAAAATGAGAGTAAAACAGCATATGATAGCATTAATTTTATTAACACTTAACAACTTAAAATTGCACAATTTTTAATGTTTGACATAATATAACCATTGCCAGATTAGACTAGGATAAGGTTGTTTTTTTTTTTTTATATTTTGATTTCCTTGTTAACAATAAATAAACCTATTGATTTGTACCACTTTGGTAATTTTATAGCAGTTTAGCCAATTAGAAATGACTGCTTTAATACAAAAATGTCCACTTTAGTATAGTGAGGGAAATAAATCTTCATTATGACATAATACAATTTAATATTATGTAACATAAAATGTAGCACAATGTAATTTAGAACAGGATAGGACAGGATAGAATAGAATATGTAGTAGTGGATTTGCAGACAACATGTCTTCTGAGTTTTGCAAATGTTACAGTTCCATGGTAAGTAAACTGTACTTCAAAATACTGCTTTTATTAAAAAACAAACAAACAAACAAACAAATAAAAACATAAGTGTCTTTTCCTGTGCAATGCGTTCTGTCAATTTGGATTTGTTGTTTGTTCTTTGTGGGTTTGTTAGTTTTCTTTTTTTGCTAATTTGCAGTTTTTAGTTATTCATTTTTGAATTTACCCCTTTGTCATTATATAAAGACCTTCTTTGTCTCTTTTCACAGTTGTTGACTTAAATTGTATTTTATCCTGCTTTCTTTTGATTTCAACTTGCATGGAATATTTCTTTTCCATCCCTTCACTTTCAGTCTGTGTGCATCCTTACAGGTGAAATGAGTCTCTTACAGGCAGCATATAGTTGGGTCTTTTTAAAAAAATCCATTCATTCATGCTGTGTCTTTTGATTAGATAATTTAATTTATTTATATTCAAGGTAGTTATTCATAGATAAGGACTTACTACTGACATTTTATTCCTTGTTTTCTATTTTGTTTTGTAGATCCTCTTTTCATTTCTTCCTCTCTTCCCATCTTCTTTTGTGGGTAAGTGATTTTTCTCTAGTAGTTTGTATCAATTCCATGCTTCATAGTTTTTTTGTATTTACTATAGGTTTTTGCTTTGTGGATACAATGAAGCTAAAAAAATCTTACAATTATAAGAGGTTATTTTAAGCTGACAAATTTGAAAAAAAAAATACACATTACTCCCCTCCTTTCTCAACACGTGTTTCTGATGTCACAATTTACAACTTTTTATATTGCATATTCCCTAAAAAATTATTGTAGCTATTATTTTTAATAGTTTTGTTATTTAACCTTCATACTAAAGGTAAAAGTCATTTACACCTTACCATTTCAGTATTACAGTATTCTGAATTTAATGGTGTACTTAATTTTACCAGTGAATTTGACACTTTCAGATGTTTTCTGTTACTCATTAGCATTCTTTTCCATCAGTTTGAAGAACTCCTTTTCACATTTTTTGTAAGATTTGTCTGGTCATGGCAAGTGTCTTCAGATTTTGTTTTTCTGGGAAACTCTTCATCTCTCCTTCATTTCTGAAAGACAGCTTTGATGGGTACAGTATTCTTAGTGTGTAGTATTTTTCCTCCAGAACTTTGAACGTATCCTCCCACTCTCTCAGCCTATGAGATTTCTGCTGAGAAATCTGCTGCTACCCTTACTGAAAATCCCTAATATCTTATTTGCTTCTTTTATCTTGCTGCTTTTTGGATCCTCTCTTTGTCTTTGATTTTTGACAGTTTGATTATAATATGTCTTGAGATGGTCTTGTTGGGTTGAATCTGGAGAACTTTGATCATCTTATACCTGGATATTTGGATATTGCACCAAGTTTGGAAAGGTTTCTGCTATTATTTCTTTAAATAATTGTTCTCATAGTTTTATCTTTCTCTTCTCCTTTATTCCTATAACTCAATCATTTGCTATTTTGATGTTATCCCATAAATCTCATAATCTTTCTTCATTCCTTTTCATTCTTTTATTTTTTCTCCATAGACAGTATATTTTTCAATATGCTTTGTTTTTAATTCTGCTTGATTCTTTCTTCTGCTTGATTAATTCTGCTGTTGATGCTCTCTATTATATTTTTAAAATGTTGTTCATTGTATTTTTCAGCTCAAGAATTTTTGTTCAATTTTTTAAAAATATTTTAACTCTCTGTTAAATTTCTCATTTTGTTCACTTATACTTTGATGAATTAATTCTCTGCAATTTCTAAAATTGTGCCAAACTTTTTAAAAACAGTCATTTGGAATTCTTTGTCAGACAGTTTATACATTTCCATTATTTTAGGGTATCATTGACACTTTATTTTGTCTCTTTGGTAATGTCAATTTTTCCTGATTATTGTTGATCCTAGTGGCCATATATCAATGTCAGCATTTTTGAAGAAGTAGGTACTTTGCAAACTGGCTTTGTCTAGGAAAGCCCTTCAATAGTCAGCCTGTCCAAAGACTCTGGGCAGGTGGTGTGGTATGGTTCCAAAGCCCAAGACCATCATGGCCAGCATGGTGCACCAGAAGCCAGAGTCCATTGTGACCAGCATGGCACTGGGGCATACCTGAAGCTCAGGTCTGCTGCAGCTGGCATGGCTCTGGAGAAGGCCTGAAGCCTGGGGCCAACGTTGCCTGCTTGCCACTGAGGACTGTCTATGGTAACCTTGGCTATGGTATGGACCAAAGTTTGAGTCTTGCAGCCTGAAAGCCTGGGGTTTCAGGTTCCCATCTTACAACAGAATGGGTCTGAAGGCTCAATCTGTGGGAACTGACCTGGAGTCTGGGGCTATGTGGAAATGACCTGTGCTGGGTTTTACTGTAGTAGGTCTGGTGCTGTGATCTAAGACAAAATCCTGTGCTCACTTCCCTCTCTTTTCTCCAGTCAGATGGTATCTCTCTCCATGCTGTGCTTCCTAGTGTTGGGGGAGGGGCGACACAGGCAATGTAATAGTGTTTTTCCTATCATCTTCAATGTGTCTTTTCTTATTATTGTGCTACAATCAGCTGTTGTGATCTCTCACCTTGTTTTTTTTTGTTTGTTTGTTTGCTTGTTTTTTTTTTCTTTTTTTAGTTCTTGTAAAGATATTTTGTGTATGAATAGCATTCAAATTGATATTTTGTAGGAGACAATCACTGAAGGGTCCTATTCCAACATCTTGTCCCACTTCTCCCATTTATTCATTTTTGATGTACATAACAATGATTCCAATTTGCTGATCTCTTTGCAAACATTGGGTGCATTCATACATTAAGTGATATGTCTCAACCCAACTCTAATCTTCTAAGGGGATCACTGTGAAGTTACAGTATTATTGCCCCTGGATGTGTGTCTGTCTTACATATTTCATGGTTGCAAATGCATTGAAAACCACCAACTTAAATAGAACTATACCATAAGAATAAGAAAAAGTAATATCAGAAACCACAACAATCTTTCAACTAGATATTTAATAAGCAAACTTTCTATTCTCATTCTGCTATCACTGTCATCTTGTGTATCTTTCAGATGATTAATAAGGAGAATTTGTCCCTTTCTCCAAAACCTCCATGATAATCAGAATTCATTTCTTTTCAATTATAAGTTAATAGTATTTCTTTTTGTCTTCTCTGATTTTAGGGAATAATAAATAATATATTCAGTAAAAAGGAAAATAAGACTTTAAAACCAAGAATATAAGAAGAGTTGTCTGTAGCTTTTATTTCAGTTTTAGACAAATTCACACTGAGGTAATACTTGCTTAGAATTTGTTTGTCATTTCAACTGAAGAGCTTTAAACCAGAGATGCAAGTGATAGATAGGCAAATCTTTTGCATATTTATAGCATGGTGATTGCAACTAATTACAGAAGCACATAAATGTGGAATTTATTTTCAAGAGAACTGGAATCAAATTTATAGTACAATTTGCATTCAGTTAACTATATACAAGGAATTTTTTTTTATTTTTAACTTTGAAAAATTATTTTTTTCTTCTACCAATTGCTAAATGGTAGTTTGATTTCCAAATTCACCACTGATGTTTAGTAGATATGAGAAATTAAAAAGTAAATTACTTTTTCTAACCAGTAAGACTCACAGAAAAATTAATGTTTGCCTCAGAGCTTTGACATTTACACAATAAGAAGTTTCAATACCTTTTATTTTACAGGGAGTCTAATACACATTAGATTTCCTCACAAATATGCTAGCTCTTTTTTCTTTTTAGTCACTCTGTATGTTTACACTTTTCCATCCTTTTGAAGTTATGTTTCTTCTTGTGATTATTTTCAGTGAAATGCGAGCAGTGATTTGTCACATTTCCAAATGGACTACTTAAAATCCAGAGGATACCTGTGACTTGTTTATTTGTTTGTTTTTTCCCTCTTAGAAGTAACATTTCTAATACGGACAACTTTGTAAAGAGGACAAAGACATAGATCAGAGATCCTGAGTGACCTTTGTTATATATTTAACTTGGGTGAGAAGCTAAATAAAAAACAAAAACAAACAGACAATCCTGTTGCTTTAAGCCACTGTGTATTTGGGGTTGTTTTCACTGTATCATAAAATAATCTTGCTTGATTGATTCATAGCCCTTTCAACATTGATCAAACTGTAATAAAATATAGCTGAAAACAGAAAACTTTGCTCAACAATCCTGAAGAGCATGATTGCATAAATCATCCATTTGGTCAGGATTTCAGAGAGTGATTTCATGTGATGTACATAATTTTTTTTTAGTTCTTGTTTGAAATCTATGGATTACAGAAACTCTTCAATGATCATTTTTAACAAAACTTTGGGTGTATATTATATTTTAAAGATAAGATCAATGATACATTGTGTTTCTGTATATAGATAATTAGGGACCTCATAACTTTCAAAATGTCGTACATTTATATTTTACTGGTTTCTGACATCTTAGTGATAAGTACAGAATATTTAAATATGATCTTTATATCTTATTTATTGATTTTGTAATCTAATGAGTTTAGATTCTATATAATTATCTTATGAATCCCTATATAATTATCTTATGAATTAAAATAACATAATTTGATTAGATTCCATCATTACAGTCACTGCCTTGCAAATACCCTTAACTGCCTTCTGCATTTCCTTCCTTGTGGACCCCACATAGAATATCGACAGCCCTGGCTATTTTCAATCATCCACCTTCTCTGATTTTTGGAGCTTTTTACTATGTGAAGAACACAATAATCAATATATAAATCAGCAACTCAGTTCAGTGCTCACCAACAAAGGGAAATTTTACTATTTTTCTGGTCATTTATTTTCCTACTTTCTAAATAAACTAACTTACTTACTCTGTTCTTCTTAAATTCCCTCTTTTTCTTAACCTTCTTTAGTTTCACATGTCATGAAGATAATAGATGCATAGGAAGAAACGATCTCAACTTCTAGACCCTAAACCTTTGACTCTATCTGCCTCCAAATTTACTTCTTTTTTGCTTCCTGATGCAAAATAGCAAGTGTGATCATACTTATGGAAGGTGAGTTTTTCTGATATGCACTGCACTCCATCTGCTGCTACCTTCAACTATCCTGAATTTCATCTCTTCTGCCTGATCACAATCCTCATTTATCTATCTTCTTTCTCGTGCATGGACATTTTCTCTCTCACATCTACATTCTTCTCAAAGCATTCAAACATGCCTCAGAAGGCTGTAAAGACTAAATGATATAGCACATAAAGAAAGTCTGTCACATTTTTATTTCTTTTTTTTTCATTTCTTTTTTTTTTTTAAAGATGACCGGTAAGGGGATCTTAACCCTCAACTTGGTGTTGTCAGCACCACGCTCACCCAGTGAGCAAACCGGCCATCCCTATATGGGATCAGAACCAGGGGCCTTGGTGTTATCAGCACCGCACTCTCCCAAGTGAGCCATGGGCCGGCCCCACATTTTCATTTCTGAAGGAAATTGAGATTTAATCACTTCATAAACATTTATCCCAAGTAACTTTAGGAAAATTCTTTCTCCTCATTTGCTAAGCTGGAGAGATTTACTAAAAAAATCTTTTCATTTATAAACTGCAATAAAGTACACAAAATTAAAAATTAGAGAAAAGAACCAATCTATCCAAACCATTTAAATGCGTTTTTTTAAACTAAGTAATCAAATATGCAAAACATTGTTAACTTCTCTCTGTGCTTTCCGTATTCTCCCATTTAGTCCATGGTGTCTACAATCCATTCTCCAAACACTACATGCAACAATTCTTATAACTTACCCATACAAATGGAAGTTCCTCAAATCTCAAAACACATCATGCTCTTGAAGAAGTCAGAAGAGTAATTATAAACCCCTGGGGAGGTTAGTAAACTGCACTTCTCCATTTCACTGGCAAAGTTAATTACGGATCCCCAGAAGGAAAAAGATGTGATTAGGTTATGTTAATTTGGAAACAAAAACAAAAACAACTACCAAGGTTCTTCAGATATACCCCATACAACAACCCCACCCCTGCTCATTTATAACCAGTGTTTGCAGCTTCAATTCACTTCTCTTTTTCTGAGATTTTGATAATATTTAAAAATTCATTTTATTAATCTTTTACTAAAGCAATTAATCTCCTGACTCATTTCCTATAATATCAGATCTATGAAGACTGATAAATCATCACATTAGTTTGTATGTACAGATAGTAGAAATTTAAAAATATTTTTGTAAATAAATTTTATCACACTCCACAATAGCTAGAAATACAATAATATATCTATGAGAATATTTAGCAATTTAATAAGATTTCTCCTGTAAGTCATATAGACTATGTGTTACATACTTGAATTCAATGCACTATTCCCAGCAGATATTATTTTAAATGCCCTAAAGCATGGTTGTTTCCTAGTATAATATCTGAGATTTACCTCAATCCATTTCTCCATTTTTTTTTTAAATCTAGAAATGCAATAATTTACAAAGAATGACAAACTTTAATTCAGAACTTCTCATTGTGAAGCTGGCAATAAATATTAATCTACTTTGGGCAATAATAGCTTAGAGATAAAGCTTATAAAATAGTTATTTTGGTTAAAACTTACATGTCTTTGTAAATACTCTGAGAGGTGCAATGTGTATAGCACTGGTGGCATTCATAATAAGCATGGCCTTTAAAGAAAGTAGGTTGACCAGAAAAAAATGTATGACAGCCAGCAAATCAAGGATAAATAGCGAGAAAATTACAAGAAATGTGGCTAGATAAAGAATCTGTTATTGTTCCTCTGCATCTAAAAGTTTTGAGTGTGTGTCAGTTACTTACTCTGCTGTCATGATGTTGACTTTCGGCTTTGTAATCTGGCTTTGCTCTCCTTTTTAACTAATCCTGAGGAAATAAAATTTCTCTCCTGACATTGACGTTGCTCTGCGTATGTCAGTCTTTATGATCTACTTCTCGGTGTTGGCTGCAAAAGAAGTTATTACAGAATTTCACCTGATGGTTTTAAAGAATTGATATTTGTTTGATGTTCTTGTCACTAAACAATATGGTGATTAGTGAATCTGCAAAAAAGAGACTACTCATTCTTGAGGTTCTCACAATTTTTTTGATGGTATAAAACAGATATATAAAACCACACAGGTCCCAAATTTGTTATATTTTATACTAAAAATTCCACCGGGTGAAGTGAATATAGAATGTGTCTCAAAGCATTCAAGTACATATTGAATGGAAAATTGGAATGAAGTATTAGTGAAATGAAAAAATCAGAAAAAAAAATGCCAGCTTGGCCTGATTTTATAAGATACTGCCATCTTTAGCTATATTCAGGTAGATCAACTTCACCAGTATGTGGGAATCTTATGTACAAGATTCTAGAAGATGTTCATTTATTACCAAATCACTATGCAACATCTATCATATTTTATGAATTTAAAGTTTCTTCTTGATCATTAACTGAGAACTCACTATTTTTCAAAGACAAATCATACACACACAGAGAGCTGTATTAGGCATGAAAATTAAAATTCCAAAAGTTCAGTGACTTAAACCCATAGGAAAGGAGACCCCCGTTGTTCTCATTTTATTCAAATGCGATGGTTTGGGGGCAGTGGTAGACTTCTGTGTGATTTCAGGGACCATGACTTTTTCCATTTCTTAGGACATCTGAACCCTCTGCATTTAGTAGCATATTGGCAAAGAGATAGCCAATGTAGAGACAGCATGGCCCAGTTCCCAAAAGCCTTGACAGAGAAGTGCTACATGGCTCCATTTAGTGTCCAGGAGATTAGAAGGTACAGTCCTAGCTGGAGTTCTGCCTCTCATCTAATACGTCAATTATTATTAATATAACTTTCATTGATTACTATTTCCTTTTAAAAACACTAAGTGCTTTTTTGGTTAAGTTTGGACATTATACACAAAAGGCCTTTTATCAGCAAAATGAAAAATGTTCAATTTTGCCTTAATACATATTAAATTACTATCCTGGTTCCAGGTGAACGGAAATAATTATTGATATCTATCTGACTTTTGTCTGCATCTGGCTCTTTTTCTTTAAAATTAAACATGAAATGAAAGCTTTACTTTCAAGGGTTTATTTTTCCTCTTAAAATAAATGACATGAATTACTTCTCCTTTCAGAATTATCTTTCCCCAAGTGTTGCTGATGGCTTCTTTTAAAAATGCTTTGCATTAACAAGTGCCATCCAGATGAAAAGCCATTTCAACTTGACATTAATTTTACATTCAGTGCATAATACTCGACCTTGTCATTAGGTCAACTGTAAACTGCCATGACTGAAATGTAATTTCTCTACTACATTGCTGTTTGTCCTTCTCTTATTCATATCCTAAGATGTACAGTTAGCCTCTACTGTCATCTGTGTCCCTTTTTTATACTACTCTGTTACTCATTAGCTCTCATCACTAGCCTACATTTTGTTTACAAAAGATAAAATTTTTTCCACTATAAATATACCCAAGTTTCTTTCCCCCTTTATTTCTTAACAAAAACAACAACAACAATAAAAAAAATGTTAGCAGTTCAAACACTCAGGATTTTAAGCTTATGAAGACCATATGGATATCAAAGAACTTCTGGTAAGCTGTAACTGAAATCTTATATTACCTCTTTGTTTTCCATAGTCTGCCTTTTTGGCTTCTGCTCCTTTTTTTACTAAAGCAGGCTATGAATACTCTTTCCCAGTTACTTATTTAGAAACCATCTCCATATAAACAACTAAATGTTTCCTTATGGAACATGCAAATAAACTTTCGTACATCGTTACATTTCTCTGCCATTCTGACAATTACTTTTATTTCCAAAAATTGGAGGCCAGTTAATAATAAATGTATACAAAAGAACAACTGTGGAAATTTTTCTATAATGCAGATACAACTTTTTTAAGGTTGCACATAACATAAGTAATGAGAGTGCACTGTGAAACTGAAATACTTGAATTAACATAGCAATACGAAATACTTGAATTAATATATGAAATATGAATTAAAATATGAAATACTTGAATTAATGTAGCAATAAGAATAATATACATTTAGTTATAAAATATCTTCAAAGTTCTGACTTGTAGCAAAAAATAGAATATAATTGGAAGTATATGTGAACTTTTGATAAAAAAATATATTTTAAATATGGGGCAAATTTTTTTCAGAAAAACTTCTATCAATTCAGAAAGTCTCTAAAAGAACCCAGTGTCCTACAAATTGGAATGAAAAACAAAAACTTTAGCAATAGAAAGGAAAAGAAACGATGATGGTGATGCTGTAGAAAGCTACATTATATACTCAATGATAGTTAATGTTAAGAAAATGTTTTTTCCAAAAAATCTATGTCTCATAAAGATTAAAATCTGAAAGTTATAATATGAATGAGCAAAATGTGCTGGACACATGAAAAATACTATTCTACATCATGAAATGACTCGGAATCGACTAATAATGTTGGCCAGAACCCACAAATGAAACTTAAAAGTTCAGGGAAGTGGCTTATTGTCGGGCCTTACTAACACCACCGTAAGTGGCATTACAAGTGGCGCCATTATGGGCCCACGAGGGTGTATTAACGTGTCAGCCTAAGACGGGGCTGGGAGGAAGTAGGATGGGGGGGTCTGCGGGAACCTTGCCTTAGCCCTTATTGGCCAAATACACGCTTCTGTGCTCATGAACACTGCGTGATTGCAATAGCTAGGCATTGAGACAGGATGCATGCTCTTGACCTTTAAGCTGATTGGAGGATGTAAAAACCTCCCCTCCCCATCTGCCTTTAAAAGCAAGTGCTTGTGTGATACTAAACAGAACTGCTCGACAGAACCCCCGGTGCATCTGAGTGTCCTTTAAACCAGGCTGGTTGGGGCCTGCGGCTGTGCTCACCTCTCTTCACAGCTCTCTTCCCCTGTCTCCTCCCAATGGGGACCAGAGGGAAAGAGGAATCCCGGGCAATTCACTAGCCCACCGAAAGGAACGAGGCTAGGGCTGTTCGGGTTGGCCGGTGGCAGACCCGACACATAATCAAGTCCTAAGAGTTAGTATTTCTTTTAAAAAATAACTCCCTTTGATTCTCTTTTTCTCCTTCATCTCTTAGAAGATTTAGTAACCTGTTCCAAACATGCAGATTCCTGTAGAATTTAGTCTGCATTAAGATAGTGCTAAGAAAATTATATTACTTTTCTTTTTAAAAAACTATCAAGTAAATGATATACAAATTACTAGTATACAGTACAGAAAGAGACTGATAGCTGGACGAGAATTGTGTCCTGGAATTGTGAGTACAGTCAGAGTGAGGTAAAACTTGAAGTCAAAAATCAAAAAAAGTATCAAAGAAAAAAAATAAATTTGAAGTTTCTGTGGTGAGTTCATAGAAGGTTTCAATCTGGAGAGACCATGGCCAAGGTTGCAAACACCAACACCTGTTGACGCTAGGCCATCAACCTAACTGTGTAAAGCTGACTGGGAAAGGAAAGGAAATAGCATCCGATTATTGATTTTATGGTTCTGAGAAGCAATAAAGAGTGGTGAGTACTGTGGTTGACACAAGAAGAATTGCATTTTCCAACTATTCAGGATAACATTTAAGCAGCCACAGGTGATTGTTGCCATGTACGAATACAGGTTCAGTACCTGTAGCTCTCGGTAGGCCTGGTAAAAATAATCTTCTGCTCATTTTTATGCAATGTGGAATCATAAAGAGATGTATATCCCTTTTAAATACTCCTTGTAAAAGTTCTTCCAATGCCACTTGGCTTCTCTTTTTGCAAGAGCCTCCACTACCATCAACATGGTGTACTACAAGAGAGTAATTCACTGTCAGTTCAGACTTCTGTAGCTAAAAGTCATGTTCAGACTAAGTCCTTCATTATCTTTAACATTCTTCCTAGGTTGCATCCTCAAAGATACCATAGTCAACCATAGATTTATATGAAGCAAAATTTTTAAAAATGTATACTTTCACGTATTTTAATGATGAATTTAAGTTTATTTATGTATTTTTTGAACACTCAGGAGTGTAAGAATGTTTTTCCATGCTCACAAAAATAGTGGATATTCATAGATTGACCTTAATAACTACAACACTGTTTTGAAATTATTCAACTTTAATTTTGTTTAGGACAGAGATTGTATTTTCATTCCTTGTGGAGAATCCATGCACTGTTGTTTTTCTAATCTGATCCCTTTGGTTCTCCCCAAGTCAAACTGTCCCGACCCGTGGGATATTCAACGTAGACCCTGGAGGGGGAAGTGGGAATTGGATGGGACAAGAGACGTGAGAAATGGAGACCAGACAGTATTCTGATCAAGTCTCATTTATTAGCCAGAAGGTCACAGTTTATATAGACAGCAGGAGGGAATCAGCAGATAAGGAAATGAGCAGCAGATGGTTTACTGAGAAAACTGCAGGGCGGGTTGTTCCGGTAAATGGAAAATTCCCATTATCTATGTCAAGTTGCAAAGTTACCTACACCCATAGTGCACAGGATGGGGAGGGACGGAAAATAACAGCAAACAAGGCTCTTAGGCCTCGAGGCAATAGCTGGGCAGGCTCTTTTGGCTCCGGACAGGCAGGCAGCTGGGCTCTAATGGCTCCGGACAGGTCCCCCTTTTTTATTTTTTCAAGCCAAGAGAACCTCTCGGGAACTGTGCCTGTCTTAGGTTGGGGCAATCTATCCCACACACAGTACCCATCATAGGATTAGGCTGCAGCAGAGGCGGCCCTCCTGTCTTAGGTAGTGTGGGGATGTTACCTTCTTACCCATCTCTGGCTATCTAGTTCGGCTCACAGAGGCAGCATTTGTTAAGGTGAATGTAGTGGTATATAGGCACCACTTAGTTCTTGCATCTCAAGGCATTGATAATGGACCTGTATAAGCCTTGCCTGAATAGCCTCGATCTGCTGTTTAATGAATGCCATAAGTTTTATTGAACAGAAAAGGACCCAAAGAAAGCAAAAGAAACAAGCCCACAAGCAACCCTAAAAAGGGCAAGAGATAAGGCAGGAATCCATTAAGTCCAGTCCAAAGGGGGTTTTCTGTCAGTTGTTTTCTATACAGTCTCGAACTATCCCGAATTTGTTGGCATAGAAGCACCATATTTCCTGTAGGGTGTTTGTGGAGTTGCTCCAGTGTTATTATTTATCCAAATAGGTGTAGCCCATCCAGGAGTATACCAATAATGAATAGGATCTGGCTTGGGCAAAATATTATCATTTTAATGAAATTTTGTAGTATTATTATTTAAATAATTTCTATAATCATAACCAGGGCTAGAAATAGACAAATCACATACCTGTTAAGTATAATTGTTATAATAAAATACAACAGTTTTATTTTTAAAACCACAATTAAACCAATTGGGGAAACCTGCTCGAGAAGAGACTCCATCCCATGCATGAGCTTCTTTCTGTAAACATGTTGGAATAGAAGAAGGTAAAAAAATTGATGGCATAGTGCTTAAATGGGAATCATTAAAATTTGCTAAAGAAACAAAAGATAAAGTCCAAGGATCTCAACTAATGGTTGGTGAATGGGTAGTTGGCTTGCCAGCACCAGATCGAGAATCTGTAATTCTGGGAGAATCGGTTAACAATGTTGTATAACCTGTAGAAACACAATGTTTAATAGGAGGAACATTAGGAGAAGAGAAACATAAATGCATTTTCTCAGTGGAAGCTGAAAAATTAAAATGTTGTTAAAAAATGAGGCTTCTCATAAATATTAGGATC
>NW_007727809.1:94866-95928 GCF_000696425.1 Galeopterus variegatus | reverse complement strand
TGTTGGAAAGCTGTGTTAAATAACAAAAGGCTTAGAACATTTAATTGAATAAAATCATAAATTACTACAAAAAATAAAACCAAACTGACAAAGGGTTTGAAAGGCAAAGAGCACAAGAACTTATCACGATAAAACATGAAATAAGATCCCTAGGCCAGTTACCTAAAAGACAAAGAAAAACCTTTTATGATGTTGTAGTAAGAGCACTCAAGTGTCTCCTCTCTCTCTCTCTTTTTTACTGTAACCTTTTAAACAAACTTATTTACCTAAACCATTATCAAGACTTACTCAGATATTCTGTTTTTGTTCTATACTTTTTGTTTTTTACATAGCCAGTCATTTTACTCTAGGACAAAAATACACTGTACCAGATTCAGCCAAAAACTTGGTGTATTAGATTTATACCCTTGTCAGTTAGTGCTAAGACTTATGTCATATTTGGCGTAAGTCCCCTTTCATTAGCCATGTTGGGTCTCGGGTTTCCACGTGGCATTTGAAGCCATGTGGAATCTAGAGAGGCAGAGGGCAATAATCACTATCTATGTCTAAAAGATATTGTTTCTCCGAGCATGGCCAGGAGGCAGAGCTGAGATAACAAGGAGACACATTGACCTAGAGACAATTTCAGGTAAAAGGTTTGAATCAAATTTTGAAAATATATTTACCAAACCTTTAGAAAATTTAAGTCACGTGAACTTGAAAAATATACTTATTTATTTAATGAGCGTGTAATAATTATAAGCCAATTAGGTACCTTGCACATAAAACAATTACATAAACAGACATGAACATATAGACATGACATACAGCTTACGCACGCATATATGCAGACATAAACAACAAGAACAAACAAGGATCTTATAAGTTTTGTTTGAGATTTAAATAAAGCTTACTAGTAAAAAGGACAGTCAGGTTTAGATTGTGGGGTTTTTTTTGTTTGTTTGTTTTTTCTGAAAAGACTTACTGGTGAGGCCTCACCCTGCCTTAAGGAAAGCAAGATAACAAATTTACATTGTAAAGCAAAGTATGCAAGCCTTTTCAAGAAGATGGAGAGATTTTCTT
>NW_007727809.1:93954-94694 GCF_000696425.1 Galeopterus variegatus | reverse complement strand
ATTTACATTGTAAAGCAAAGTATGCAAGCCTTTTCAAGAAGATGGAGAGATTTTACTGCTTTTAAGAGAGGAAAGAAGCATCATGCAGATAAGAAAGAAAAACATGATCAAACTTGAATTCTTTTGGGGGCCACCTTAAAGCCAAGAAAACTGTAAATCAAAAATCAATTGAATAAAAGCATCCTGTAAATTTATCCTTGTAAAACAAAAAAATATAATCTATATAGTGAATTAAATAAATTGAAGGAAATTTTTTATGAAATTGTTGGAAAGCCAAATCTACAAATTTCTGACAAAATATAGGGCTATAATCTGTAACTGCATGTTTTAACTCTTTAAATAACTTGTAGGGTAATAGCTCACATCTAGGCTCATTCCCCTCATAAGACACAGGAGAATAAGAGAAATCGCCGTCTTTTTGAGCCTGTTTTATTGCTCTTTGAAAGCCAATCTCCCCTAGTTCTGGGGATTTTTTTTTTTTAAGTATGATAAAAAAAAAATTTACTAGGAGGCCATTTTTCTTGATGATATTTAGTTGCCTCTTCATCTAACTTTTTCTGATTTTCAGGGCTTAAAGGATCCTCATCAGAGTCATTAGTTCTTTCCTTATCCAATGGATTATTAGATGTTAGATTGGGCTTTTGCTTAGAAGCTGCAACCAGGAATAAGCTATCATGGGACCCCTAAGTTGGTCCCTTCTTGTCTGACAGCAAGGGAGCTCTCTCTTGAGGATTATCACC
>NW_007727809.1:91922-93239 GCF_000696425.1 Galeopterus variegatus | reverse complement strand
AGTGGCATATTAGCTCCTCCATGGCTTCAATAATATTGTCTTATGTTATTTTTTACCTGATTTCAAGTTTTTAAATTTAATGTTCCTTTATCAGGAAACCATGGACTAACCTCTTGTACAAACAACAAAAACTCAGCCAACTGTGGCTTGCTAGTGTGTAAAAGAGCATCAATATATAGGCTCCTATTCTTAGATGGGGAATTTTACATTATTCTTCCTCTCAACATGTTTTTAAAGAATTTTTTTTTTTTTTACTCTGTGAAAAAGGTTCATTCTCAACTTCCGTCTTGTTCTATAAGCATTTTTTCTTCTCTCAAGCTTTAAGTCTTCCTTTTTCCTCATATCTTTTAACATTATCAAAATTACAAACCTAAAATGCTAAGCAATATCTTAGTAAGCTGCTCGCTATTTACACTTCCTAGCACTGTATTCTCTTTCCTTAACAAAAAAACTTATCTGCAACTTCCTCATGCTGCGACTCCTGCCTCACCAGCCTCTGGCCCTGAGACCCCTGAAGTCCCCATCTCTGTTTTCTGGGCCTCTACTATCTCAGAATCCATCCCTGGGCCCCCAATATCTCAGCTTCTGCTGCCCCAGTCTCTGTTCCTGGAACCCCTGAAATCTCCACCTTTGTCTCCTGGGCCACTAATATCTCACACTCTGCTATCTCCGCTTCTATCCTCAGCACCCCGGAACTCACAGATGTCTCCAACTTGAGACCACCTTTTATAATTAGTAGTCCCTTCTTCTGGGAACCAAGGACAAAGATTCTTCATGAAATCAAAAAGTCTTAATAGATCACTTGTTTTAACTTTTATTCCTTGCATCTTTAAAGCTTTTTGTAACTGTCTTGCGTAGACATCATGACAACTTAATTCTTAATTCTTCATTCTTCATTCTTAATTCTTAATTCTTGTCCCATTATCGGGGGTGCTTACTCACCTTATCCTGATGCAGCAGGTTCCCACGGCGGATGAAGGTTTTACTCTTTCATTTTCAGTGGTCGACCCTCCAAAGTGCCATCTTCCTCCTGGTGTCCCCCGTATCCAGGCCCCACGTTTGGGTGCCAAAAATGTCCCGACCCATGGGATATTCAACGCAGACCCTGGAGGGGGGAGTGGGAATTGGATTGGACAAGAGATGCGAGAAATGGAGACCAGACAGTATTCTGATCAAGTCTTGTTTATTAGCCAGAAGGTCACAGTTTATATAGACAGCAGGAGGGAATCAGCAGATAAGGAAATGAGCAGCAGATGGTTTACTGAGAAAACTGCAGGGCGGGTTGTTCTGGTAAATGGAAAATTCCCATTATCTATG